>NC_132780.1:165806495-166107329 GCF_048418805.1 Vulpes vulpes
ATGGGCTCTGTAGATTCATTAATCCTGTACACCGTGTCCATGACTTTTGGTTTTTAGGATCCAAACTGTGGTTCAACCATAGAGGAATGGTTGCTTTTATTAATGAATGGTGAAAGTGAAATGGGAACCTACTACTTTAGAAATACAGCTCCCACTTGAACAGAGGTAGAAGGAAAATTAAATGAGATCATCATCTTGCTAAGAGTAACATGGGCGTGGATTATATTGGGTCATTTTGCTTGAGATAAATTGACTATGGAACCAAAGATTTTCTTATATTTTTAATATTTAGGCATGTGAGGTTGGTATCATGATAATTGCATGTGTTCTAATAATTCTTTAGACTCTTTGATAAAAGGGGGTCAGGGGGACTTTAGGATGTAGTAGTTAAACTTTGAAAATGCTTAAGATTAAGGTCCCTCTGGCTAAGGCTAAGTAGAATAAGAACTGGAAAGGAAAGAAACTGAAACCTTGATTTCTTAGGAATTTAGCATAAGAATTTTGAACTTTGATATCCTGGACTTTAATTCATAAAGTAGCTCAGGGGGATTTAATATTTGCTGCTTGATTTTTCCCCAGATTTTGGAAAGGCAGGGAGTCCACCACATGGGGTTCATTGCTTAACCTCTGGTGAGTTCTATTGGATAACTTCATTGGTCCTAATTTGGTATGGAAATTAAAATAAGCAGTGATTTTTGGGCTTGAGGTGCATGCAGCATGGCATCTAAGAACAAGAGTTAGATTATCCACTCATGGTCCCAGGAGGCTAATTGTATTGTGATTGTATTGGGATCATTTCTCATGAAGTTGGAAGAAGGATTCTGGCTCCTGCTTAATGACAACTTGATTATTAAGTCCAAAGGATCAGGAGACACAAAATTTGTGTCTAATATGATAGACACAAATGTGTCTAATCCCAATCCTAATATGGTAGAAGATAAATCTTTTCTCCTTCTAGCATTCTATTTCTTCCACAAAGCAGGACCTCACTTTTTGTCAATGTTGGGAAAAGTAGCTTCTGTCCTCTCTACCTCCTCACTCACTCCTTCCCAAGTGAGGGATAACTCTTCAGATTGTGAGTTGAGGAGAGAAAGAAACCAAAAAGCATGCCTAGCTAAGCCAGTTCTAAAAAGACCACCCACAGGTTGGGTGTTTTCTGCTCCACTCCTCTGTTCATGAGATAGGAACACTTGGGTTAGGCCTACCTTCTGAAGGTAGGTCAGAAACACTTTTCTGTGTGTACTTTCCATAAAACTCAGAGGGTTAGAAGCAGTGCTTTTGGGTAAGTGTGTGTGATTTCAGACCTATCTCTCCTTTGAGGTGTCACCCCAAACTCTAACTTAGGAGAAAAGAATTAGGAAAATCTAAATGATATCAATTATCCAAACTGAGTTCTTCAATCTGGGTGATTATCATAATAATAATATTTAATGAATATTTTGACCTTGTTAGGTCTTTTACTCCTTCAACCCCTCCGAGTTTGACACTAGTTAAAGGTGTGAGCAAGTATCACACTCAAATCCCAGCAAATGCTAATGGCTAATACTTATTGAGGATGTGGGATTTACCAGACACTGTGTTAAGAGCCTTACAGGCATTGCTTCATATAATCCTCACAAGTTTAGGAGATACACACTGTGATTACTCCCACCTAAGAGATAAGGAAATAAGCTTAGAGAGCTGAAGTGACCTGCCCAAAGCCATATGCAGCTAGCTGGTAACGAAGACTCTCCAGACACGAAAGTGAATCCAGCCAGTTGACTGCATCACCTCATAAATCATCTCTTAACATTTTAGACGACAAAGATGAAAACAAGAGCTTGAGCTTAACCTTTTTGTAGAAATTAGGTAATTACAGGACCATCAATCTGTTGTGAATATCATCTAAAGCAGATCTTATCTGAGATTTGTCAAACTGATCTACAAAGGCTTGACATAAGATAAAAGTTACATTACAATAAATTGCTTCAGAGTTTTCATTTCTGTGTTCTTTTTTTTCATTTATGGTACTAATTTCACATCTCTGAATTTTTTAACATAAATTCTGAAGTGAATATGGTAGATCTAGCAATTGTTTCCCTAAATCAGCCTCAAACTTCTATTACCAAGTGAGAATACTTTTAACATGTAGTATCCTGGGAAATTAATAATGATAGTAAATAGTTCCTAATACAATCTTATATAAAAATGATTAAATATAGCCCTATTAGATTTCCTTTCATCTTAAAGAATGGCCCTAAGTATTCCATTGGTATTTTACCTCAGCCATTGCATTGTAGTTACTCACATGACACCATTTTAATTATGACCGAGTCTATAAGATACTAAAACACAGTGCCTTTATAAATATCAATAATAAAATTTCCATCAATATAATATCAATAATCAACTTAAATTTAGGTTATCAATTTGATAATGCTCCTGACAACTCAATGCCAAAACTGATAAGCACTTCAAATTTTTTACACATATCATCTCTTAGAGAAATAAAAGAATAACAAGACTGCAAGAGCTTATAACTAGCATAATCACATGAGAAGTATGGTTCAGGCTTTAAGTATATTTAAGGAAATGCTTCTAAAATTCTTATCATTGAAATGTATCCACTATAATTCATGAATTATTTAATTACACTTTAATTCTATACTAGTGTATCATAAAAATTTTGCCTTTGAAAGAATGTTAAAGCATGTAGAATGGAAGAATGTGAAGCCATCACTCTGAAGTACCCTTAAATAGGGAAACTTGTTGATGTGGTATTTTTACCTCTGAAATTGGTTTCTCATAGACATCTTCTCCTATAGACTTCTCTTGGGCTAGGATGGCATCTCGGTGCAGGACTCGCAGCACTTTTTCTGGCTCTGCAGACCCGTAATGAGCCTCTAGAACCTCAGGCTTGGTTTTCTCTGTCTTCAGCATGTGGATCACATCTTCCCTGGCCTGTGGTAGAGTGCAGCAAGGTCAGACAGTTGACAACATAAATCACATACCAGACTCACAAAATCAACATAAAGCTTATTGAACACATCCCCATCTCTTCGGGGCTATTGGCAAATTCACTGGGTATTTTGTTCTTATTTTTTATCAAAAGCAAATTGGCAAGCAGATAGTCTGCTTCAGGTTGCTAGGAAGCAGGCAAGCAGAAAAAGGATTTGTGCTAATATTAACTACATAAAAATTGCTTTATCTAAGTAGAAGAGATTCTGAGTGCTTTTAATCAAGAGCACCTGGGATACTTACCCCATTTCAGTGCACATGGGGTCAAGGACAATTTAAAGTTTTTTAGTTTTCTATTTATGCTCTCAATGTAGTATTCAAATTGGTTTAAAATAACACCCTGCTCTCCCCATTCTAGTTATAACTCTATGTGTAATTAACAAAAACAGCCTTTATTAGTGAGTTCCTGTTTCTCGTCAAGTGATTCATTTTGTACAAAAACACATGGATGGGAACTCACATGGTGCTGGATTGGCCTTTTCAGTCTAAGGTATTCACACCAAAGGTGAAATTTAACTCCGATAACATCCAGACTACCAACCACATGAGTCAAGTTGGTAGGGTCCGGGCTGTTCTTTTGGTTTCTCAGCAAAACTTCAGCACCCTGTCGAGCTCTTGAGAAAACCACATGATTATAGGTTTTATATCAAATTGACTATGGATCTCATCACATAATGCAAATACGTCTGGATGTATTTTCTGCTGGTTAGTAGTGATGAATTTTCTAGTTATGATGGAGCTGACATTTGCTAAATGTACTTCCAGATGGTTATAGACTTGCTTTTCCAGTAATGGTGATGGGTATAAAGTATCCTGACTTCATGCGAACGTATACCAAAGAACAAACTTCTGGGCAAGAGTTTCAGCCTATGGCAATACAATAGAGTTTTTCCCTGTGTTATGCTAACTATGGGTTTGAAATCATAAACCTGGCTCATTATCATGGTATTCTAAACAAGGGAGCTAACTAGTTAGCCTTAAGACAGGACCATTATAAAGTTCGTCTTTCTTGAGGTTTCCCACTTGTATTGCTCTTTCATTGTCTCCAAATTAATCTAATTCAAGATGGCTAAAGACTAATTTATTATGGAAACATCAATAGACTGGAATTTGCAGATTTTTCACATGTTGTCTCTGCCACATTTGTATGTGCTCATTTCAAGACAAAAAATGGAAAGTATTAATTTTGAAGAAACTAGTAGTTCAGAATTGGCAAGAATGTGAAAGTCAGAAAATAATTTAATGGAAAGGCATCTGTGTTTCCATGCAGAAAGAACATAAGCATAGATATAGTACCAGGCTATCCTGTACAATATCTTCATGCAGTTTAGAAAAAGGTGCCCACTTCCTCTGGGAGATATAGCCTGAATCAGAGTAGCAGCAAGGAAAGAAAGGACTGTATTTCACTCCTATCTATCCCTTTTGCCAGGCACCTTTGTGCAAGGCGTTACTCCATTCTGTGGAAAGTGGCCCTAGACTGAAGAACATAAGGTCTGTCATTAGTTAATGGTTTTCAGGCAGATAAGATAAATAAGGAGCTTTTAGAAATGTAAATAGGTAGCTATTCCAGTTTAAAAGTTTAACCTATGCGGTTTAAAAACATGTAAATATTGTTGGTATCTATCTTCTTGACAAAATTGTCTTAATTCTCTTAGAAGAAAACAGTTTCTTTTGTTCTTGCTGATATGAAACAACTTTTTTCTCTAAAAATGTGCTTATGCTTGAGTTGTATGAACTGTGATATGCTACATATACCACACATTTCATTCTTAGTTTAATTACCCTAGACACTAATTACCAAAGAAAAAAGAGGCTATGGTGATATAACACTGTATTATATATTCAGAACCACACTATTCATCATGAACCTACTAAAAGCTTTTTAATTGCTATGATAATAATCCTGGAAGGAATACAAATGTTGCCTATAAATCACTGCTATTTAAAGTAGTTTAATACAGTAAATCAATCATTATTATTGTGGTGTCTGCTTAATCAATGGGTTAATGAAATGGCTATGTAATAACAATACATTTTTAAACTACTTTAAATATATGATTCAATCTATATAAATAAGATCCTACATTTTGGGGATAAAATGACCTTAATCTCCATTTTAAGAAACTTCTTATTATTTTTTAAGACTTATTTATTTATTGGAGAGAGAACATGCACAGGGGAGAGGCAGAGGTAGATGAAGAGGGAGGGAGAAACTTGAGTAGATTCCATGCTGAGTGCAGAGCCCTTTGTAGGGCTTAATCCTGGACTCTGAGATCACGACCTGAGCCAAAACCAAGAATCTTAACTGACTACACCACCCAGGTACCCCAAAACATAATTTTTATATAAAAGAATGAAATACAAAATGTAAGAGGGTTCCTGTCCTTAAAAATTACTGTTTTCACACAGAAGCTTTATGAGAAGTAGTTAAATTCTTAGGGTGCTATAGCACTGCTAAATAGACCACTGTATTTAAATATATGTAAAAGGACCCAGAGGGAAGAATACTTTGAAGAGGACTCTAGAAAAGGGAAAGGGGTCAGAGAAAGAAGAGATTAAATAATATTGTTCAATTATTTAGTTCTGATGATGAAGGAGAATAAGTATGAGATTAGGGTATAAAAACAGACACAGAGGGGTCACATTCTTTTATTCCATCCTACAAGTTCCTCTTTGTGCCAAGGGAGGCATATGGAAGCCAAGAACAAAAATGTCCCTGCAGAACTGTAACTGCACCAGATGGAGCAAGGGGTTGTTTCAACTGCTGCATAAGGAACTGATTAAAAACATATGGGGGCAGCAGAGAGCTACTTGCAAAGCCCAGGTGAGTGTGTGATTCATCTTATAAAGTCAACAGAGGTATCTGGGCTTTGCTGGGGGGGGGGGGGGGGGGGGGGCGCGATGGTGGGGGGGGAAGCAGAATAAAAGTCAGAAAAGGTGGAGCCACAACAGGTGGCATAGTTCAAAAAAAGAGTTAAATCGAATCATTCACTTGATAAATACTTGTGCACATTTACTTTGGGCAATGCATTGTGCTCAGTATTGGAGATATAATCACATCCTCAGAGATTACAGTCTAGAAGGATATGAACAAATAATTGAAAGGCATTGACATGATAAGCCTTAGGAGGGAGGAGATACAGGGGGCTAAGAACTTCATCTAAAAATACACGTGACTTGAATATAAGCCAAGGAAAAGGCTTCATAGAGTATGTGACCCAAAAATCTCACAATGAGTACTTGAGCCAGAGAGAGAGGGTAGCTAGGGTAAGAGTGTTCTTGGCCAAGGAAAAACTGTAGGCAAAAGCCAAACAGATGTAGATGCATGGGCTGGAAAACATGAGGCTAGAGTGATAAATAATAGGCAACTCAGGAAAAGCCTTGTAAATCAGGTGGTAAGTTTCCATTTTCTCATGGAACAGTAAGAAGCCTTGGAATTTTTAAGCAGCAGGACAGTAACATGATCAAGTCTGTATGGTGGAAAGATCATTCATTTACTGTGTTAAAAACCTACAGATTTTGAATCAACAGGTATGTTGGTGTAGTCCAGGACATGTGATTTAAAATCTCTGCAAATCCACAGCTAAAATCACACTCAATGGGGAAAAACTGAGAGCTTTTCCCAAAAGATCAGAACAAAACAAGGATGTCCACTCTCACTACTTTTATTCAACATAGTACTGGAAGTCCTAGCCACAGCAATTGGACAAGAAAAAAAAAAGGGCATTCAAATTGGTAAAGAAGAAGTACAACTTTCACTATTTGTAGATGACATGATACTATAAATAGAAAACCCTAAAGACTCCAACAAAAAAACTACTAGATAGGATAGATAAATTGAATTCAGGACACAAAATCAATATTCATAAATCTGTTCCATTTCTATATACTAATAATGAGTGGCAGAAAGAGAAATTAAGAAAACAATCCTATTTGTAATTGCACCAAAAATAATAAAAGATCTAGGAATAAACTCAACCAAGGAAATGAAAGACCTGTACCCTGAAAACTAGAAAACATTGATGAAGAAATTGAAGATGACCCAAGCAAATGGGAAGATATTCCATGCTCATGGACTGGTAGAACAGATGTTGTTAAAATGTCCATACTACTCAAAGAAATCTGCAGATTTAAATGCAGTCCTTATTAAAATACCAACAGCATTTTTCACAAAACTAGAACAAGTAATTCTAAAATTTGTATGGAACCACAAAAGACTCAGAATAGCCAAAGCAATCTTGAAAAAGAAGAACAAAACTGGAGGGATCATAATCCCAAACTTCAATATAGACTACAAACATGTAGTAATTGAAAAAGTACGGTATGGCACAAATTGGACACGTAAATCAATGGGACAGAGTAGAGAACCCAGAAATAAATCCATACTTATATGATCAATTAGTCTACAATAAAGAAGGCAAGAATAGGCAATAGGAAAAAGACAGTCTCTTCAACAAACAGTGGTGGGAAAACTGTACAGCTATATGTAAAAAAATAAGACTGGGTCACTTTCTTATACCATACACAAAAATAAACTCACAATGGATTAAAGACATAATACATGAGACCTGAGACCATAAAAATTCTAGAAAAGAACACAGGTAGTAATTTCTCTGACATTGGTCCTAATAACATCTTTCTAGATATGTCTTCTAAGGCAAGGGAAACAAAAGCAAAAAGAAACTATTGGGACTACATCAAAATGAAAACCTTCTGCCCATTGAAGGAAACAATTAACAAAACTAAAAGGCAACCTACTGAATGGGAGAAAATATTTGCAAATGATATATCCAACAAAAGTCTGGTATCCAAGATAGTCAAAAAACTGATACACCTCAACAACCAAAAACAAATAATCCAATTAAGAAATAGGCAGAAGACATGAATAGACATTTCTCCAAAGAAGACATCCAGATGGGCAATAGACACATAAAAAGATGCTCCACATCATTCATCATCAGGAAAGTGTAAATCAAAACTACAGTGAGGGGGCACCTGGGTGGCTCAGTGGTTGAGCTTCTGCCTGTGGTTCAGGGTGTGATCCAGGGTCCTGGCATCGAGTCCCGCATCAGGCTCCCCAAAGGGAGCCTGCTTCTTCCTCTGCCTATGCCTCTGCCTCTCTCTCTGTGTCTCTCATGAATAGGTAGATAAAATCTTTAAAAAAATATATGGTCCTGGATGACCAATGCATGCCCATTCTATTATTGCTTTCCTATTCTGGCATTCCATTCAATGTTCTGTATCTATTTAAATAAGGTAACTTATTAGTTTACTTGTCTTTCTTTCTTAGTCTGTGAGCTGCTTTGAGGACAAAGATGTGTCTATAGTGTCTACTAAAAGAATGCCTGTTTATGTGATAAGAACTCAGTAAATATTTGTTTAAATAAGAAAAGTCCAATTAAATGATGTGAAGTCAGAGAGGCATAAACTGGCACTGAAAATCTCAGAACAACCTTAACTACTTAGCCTTGTTTAAAAGATCTAAACAATTATATTTTGTGAACTTCTACCCTTTGATCTGACATTTGTGTCTACAATTTAGGAGTCACTTTGTTCTTCTTAAGTTTATCGCAAAAAGAAAATATGTAAACGGAATAAGGAAAACCAGTACATTCTACCAGAATGTTGCAACAGGAAATGGACTATCTTTAAATCTCATACAAATTGAATTACACTATTTACTCTTGTTAGGTAAATACAAATACCATAAATATATTGGAAGGAAAAAAGCTACATAATTTATGATGATATTAGCTATTCCTACAGAAATTAAAACCATATTTTCTCCTGAGTTTTAGAATTTAAAGTTAACATGATTAGTAACACAACAACAAGGAGAAGACTCAAACATGGCGAGTTAAAAGGGCCATCGGGCTAAAAATATGTCTTTTGGTTTCTTTGGAGAAATTCCTTTACATAAATATATGGTCAATAGTGCTTAAAAGTCTCTATATCCATGTTTATTAAGGATCACTGCTTTCTAGCATGTCACCCAAAAGAAATATTTCATTAAAATGTTAAAAGCAGATGCTATTTTCATGTTAATATTTGCTATTATTATCAACATAATAGCTTGAATTCTTAAAAATAAAATAAAATCCTTCAAAATCCCAATGATATTTTTTGCAGAAATAGAAAAATACATCCTAAAATGCAGAGGGGATTTCAAAGGACTCCAAAGAGCCAAAACAACCTTGAAAAAGAACAAAGTTGGAGGTTCCAGATTTTCTGTTTTCAAAACTTACTAGAGAGCTACAGTAATCAAAACAGTGTGATACTGACATAAATACAGACATATAAACCAGTGGAAGAGAACAGAAGCACACAAAAAAATCCCCACATATATTGTCAAATGATCTTCAATAAGAATGCCAATACCACTCAATGGGGGAAAGGACAGTTTTTTCAACAAATGATGTTGGAGAAACTGAATATTCATATGTAAAAGAATGAAGTTGGACCATTATTTTACACCATATGCAAAGATCAATTCAAAATGATCAGAGACCTAAATGGAGAAGATAAAAGTTTTAAAATAAATTATAGGGGGGGGGATCCCTGGGTGGCGCAGCGGTTTGGCGCCTGTCTTTGGCCCAGGGCGCGATCCTGGAGACCCGGGATCGAATCCCACATCGGGCTCCCGGTGCATGGAGCCTGCTTCTCCCTCTGCCTGTGTCTCTGCCTCTCTCTCTCTCTCTCTGTGACTATCATAAATAAAAATAAATAAATAAATAAATAAATAAATAAATTATAGGGGGAAAGCTCCATGATATTGGATTTGACAATGATTTCTTACATGTGACACACCAAAAGCATGGCAACAGCAGAAAAAATAAATCAGTTGAACTACATCAAAATTTAAAACTTCAGTCTCAAAGAACACAATCAACAGCATGAAAAGCAACTCACAGAATAGGAGAAAGTATTTGCAAATAATATATCTGATTATCTATTAAGAGATTAATATCCAGAATATACAAAGAATGCCTACAATGCAACAACAAAAAAAAATTAAAAATTGGACAAAAGGGATGCCTGGGTGGCTCAGCAGTTGAGCTGCCTTCAGCTCAGGGTGTGATCCTGGCTTCCAGCCAGCGGGAACCTGCTTCTCCCTCTGACTATGTCTCTGCCTCTCTTTGTGTGTCTCTCATGAATAAATAAATAAAATCTTAAAAAAAAATTGTACAAAAGACTTAAATGGATATCTCTCTAAAGAAGATATACAAATGGCTACCAAGCACTTGAAAATATGCTCCATGTTACTAGTCATTAGGGAAATGCAAATCAAAACCACAGCCAGACACCATTTCATACCTATTAGTATAGCTATCATCTAAAACACAGGAAATAACAAATACTGACATTGATGTGGAAAAATTTAAACTATTGTGCACTGCTTATGAAAATGTAAAATATTTTACCCACTATAGAAAACAGTGTGGTGTTTCCTCAAAAAATTAAAAGTAGATTACCATATGACCCAGCAATTCTATTTCTGGGTACATATTCAAAAGAATTGAAAGCAGGGACACTCATGTTCATAGCAGCATTATTGGCAATAGCCAAGAGGTAAACAACCCAAGTATCCACTGACAGGTGACTGGGTAAGCAAAATGTGGTATTATTCAACCTTTAAAATGAAGGAAATTCTGACACATGCTGCAACATGGATGAAACTTGAAGACATTATGCAAAGTGAAATAAGCCAGTCACAAAAGGACAAATATTATATGATTCCATTTATATGAGGTATTAGAATAGTCAAATTCATAGAGACAGAAGGTAGAATGCTGCTTGTCAGAGTTGGAAGGAAAGAGAATTATTGTTTAAGGAGTATAGAGAGTTTCTGTACTGGAGATGGATAGTGATGGTATATAACAAGGTGAATACATTTAATACCAATGAATTGTACACTTAAAAATGGTTAAAATGGTCAATTTCACATCATACATATTTTACCAGAAGTTTAAAAAACTAAAAGTACCTTGTTTGCCCCTGAAATAATTGGAGTAAGAAAAGAAAAATCATTCCTAATTCTTTATTTAGAGAATACCACTTTAGAGAAAAAAGTAAAATTCCATGTAATAAATTATAAAAGTTCAGTCATATTTTTCTTATGATTAGTTAACTGTATGTCAGAGTCATCCATGGATTGAAACACATTTTCACTACTTATGTGGTTTTCTTCTTTTTTCTTTTTACACACATTGAGATATTAATAGTACCCCAGCTGCTATGTCCCGGATTAAAAATTAGATAAGGTCACAGGTTCCCCCATGCAGTGCTGTGATGCTACAGTTAATAATTTCTTAAATTCCAAAAGACTACAAGCTTTTTGTTCTGTGCTAATAAAGACCTTGGGCAGAGCCTTTAAACTCCCTACCCCTATATATAATCAAGTCCAGCAGATAGGGTCCAGCTTTCTGTGAACAAGTTGAAAAGCTGAATTCCTTAAAATATGGGAGAAGCCATTGCTAAGGCACAACATGATTATTTTCTCACTGTGGTTGTTTATCTAGCTCCACAAATTTAATCCCCTCAACAAAAACCAGCTAGATGAGACCTAGGACAGATAAAGCATCTATACTAGATGTGGTACCAGACATCTCTGTACAGACATCTTTGGTACAATTCTGCTTATTAGGTTAAATTTTGTTCACCTCCTTACTTTTTTCTATGCTGGTCTCTAGAAGTTATTTTTCAAGCTTGAGTAAAATGTTGTAATCCTGTCTGGAGGATTGACTGGCAGGGTGGCCTTGCCATAGGGCAATTTGCATGAGGAATTAAGGCTCTTCCTGGGAAAGAACTCATCCCAAGGGAGGAAGGGCACCATATTGGTTGAAGGACAATGAAGCAGGGTCAGAGGGGAAGGGTGAGTCTGAGTGCAGCATAGTGTCTGTCACTCAGACTCCCCTCTAGCCTACCCCCTTGATCCATGCCTGAGTCTCAGGGTGAGGGATTGCTGTAAAAGACCTAAATAAAACTAAGAGGAATTGGTAAATTAGAATTCAAGATACCATGCTTCAGTAGTAAGGATGCAGGAAGGAGCCACCGTCTCTATATTTTGCATCATGCTTTCAGTGTAGACATCAGTCTGAGCAGTCTCCAAGTAGACATCAGCTGACATAAACAGAAGAGAAAGCCTTTGGGGCATATGCAGCAGTGCTGGCTGTGCCAGAGTAGGAACAAGGGCAAAAAGGCAAATGCCAAATGGTAGCCCAGAGGAGTATGCAGAACCTGTGTGGGTCATCCTCTGAGGACTTCTAGCATATTATGGGAGGAACTTAAGGGGATCTGGCATCTGCACAGAGCAGGTAGGGGCAGAGGTAGGAGAGGGAGAAGATAGCTTAGTTTCTTTGATCTTATTTTTATCCTGTGTCTGGTGAGGGCTGGGAAATATAAGTAAGACTTTTTTCAAAAGAGAAAATATTTCAACCAAACAAGATAAGACTACATCATCTAGATAGAATTTATATGGGGGTTTATTTAATCACATAACATAAAGTTCCTTCAGATTTGGTATGGTTTTTGATATATTTATTTCAGCCTCTGACTTCAGTGAATTCTATGTCTATAAAACACACATGACCAACTTAGAACTAGAGTTTAATTTTTTGAAGAAAAATACAAGTAAATGTCAGCCATTATGAACCTACAGGGAACATTACACTGGATATTTACTTTTATAAGTAATCAAGAGTTAGTACTTTAAACACTAGAGTTGTTTTATTTTAAGGGTTTGGGAATAGGAGCATCCTCAAGTGAATTATAAAGCCCCTCTGCTCTTAAAAAGAATATAAGGAACATAGTCAATGTCTTTTCAAGAACTCAGGTGGTCATTCTAAATATCAGTTTTTCTGGTGCACTGAAAATGTATATTGTTACGCAGTTCTTTCATTCTTTCACTTGCTTTTCATCGTTCTCTTTAAATGAGTTCTTGATGTAAACTTAGCCCTAGTGTAATGCTTATTTTTACTGCAACTCAAGAGAAGTGATGTAGTAGAAAGAGCATGCACTTGGGAATCTTGAGTTAGAAATATGCATTATCACTACTACCAGTGTGACTTGAAACAAGTGAGTTAGATTCTCTGAGCTCAGTTTCCTCTCCTATAAAATGGGCATAGCAGTAGCTATGTCACAGATCCTCTATGAGCTAATGTAGGAAGGTGCTTGGCAAATGTTTATTATCCTACCCTTCGGGAGCCAAACAGACAAATTGTGGCTCTGCAGTTTACTACAGCCATGTGACCCTTGGCCAGTTAGTTCTGAACTTCAGTTTCCCTGTCTGTATGAGAATGAAATATATGTGAAGTGCCTAATGTAGTGCCTGGAGTGCTATAGGTGCCCAACAAAAGGCAATTTCCTCTTTTCTTTTCTCATAAAGGTAAATGGCTGATGTGGAACAGCTGCATCTACTGAGTAGCATAACCAAAATCCTTTCCACAAACTGAGTCAGCAAGTCAAAGACTAAGGCAGGGGTTGCCTGGGTGGCTCAGGTGGTTAATTGTCCATCTTCGGCTCAGGTCATGATCCAGGGTCCTGGGATCGAGTCCTGCATGGGGTTCCCTGCTTAGTGAGGAGCCTGCTTCTCCCTCTCACTCTGCCCTCCTCCTGCTTGTGCGCCTTCACTCTCTTTCTCTCTCTCAAATAAATAAATCTAAAAAAAAAAAAAAAAGACTAAGGCAGTTTTCCTCATCTCCATTCCTCTCAATATCCTGTGACTGCACATTCATAGCAATATCTGTTATTCCTAAGCCACAAACCTAACAGGCAACTGGCCACCCCATGTTGGCTGGTCCCGTGCTTCTGAGCCTTCTGCTTTATTTGTCGATGTAATTTGAAGGAGCAACTTTCTCTCTAATTCAAGAATTTGGACTGCACTGTTTACTCTAGAGTCTGCAGTTCCTTCATCACCATGTCAAAAGATCATATTGCAGCAGAAATGACTTACCATTTTTTAAAACTTTTCTGAGTATTCTATTTAAAACCTGGCATCAGTAAGAATGTTAAATAACACATCTTGTACTAGCACTCATGTAAAAAGCAGGCATTGCCTATAAATGAAGGTGCAACCAAAGTCAAGCCCTCTGATTTTGGAAAATAAAACAAAAATAAGTACCAAAAAAATAGAAATGATAATTTTTAAAAATGGTACCTTTGATGTTTAATAAAATTCCTATAAGAGTTCCTACTTGGAATATCCTTTTTTTTGAAGAAAGGAGATCCCAAGAAAGCTACAAAACTTCTATAATAGGTAAGATTTGCCAAATGCTTTTTATGGGCAATATTTGGCCTTCTAGTGCTATGTCTCAGTTTGAAATGCCAAATCTACTTGTTCAAAGACAAAATGTAGTCCATCACATTTGCTCATACAATTGCTTTGCTTTTTCACTGTATTGGATCACAGATGGACCACATTCAAGAAATTTTTAAACAAGAATATTTCATGTGAAGGGCACCTGGGTGGCTCAGTCAGTTGAGCATCTGTCTTTGGCTCAGTCATGATCTCAGGGTCCTGGGACTGAGTTCCACATTAGGCTCCCTGCTCAGCAGTGAGTCTGTTTCTCTCTCTCTCTCTCTCTGCCCCTCCCCACTGCTTGTGCTCCCTCTTTCTCTCTCTCTCTGAAACAAATAAATAAAATATTTTTAAAAAATAGAACATCTCATGTGTATTATTATTTACATGCTAGCATTCAGGAACTATGTGATACTCTGAAATTTGAGAATGGGCATAAAATTTGTAGAACTGACATTTCTGATGTCTGATACTTCCCTAATTACTATACTCACCACTTGGTAATTTCAATGGCTCATTTTTTCCCTCCTCACAAGACTGAGAACTCAGGGAGGGCAGAAACCTCTTGGTTTCTTTTGTGTCCCTAGTCCCTAGAACAGTGACTGACACAAGTGTTTGTTCAATAAATGTTTGCTAAATACATGGGTTTATTATTTTTTTTAATTTTTATTTATTTATGATAGTCACAGAGAGAGAGAGAGAGAGAGAGAGAGAGAGACAGAGACATAGGCAGAGGGAGAAGCAGGCTCCATGCACCGGGAGCCTGATGTGGGATTCGATCCCGGGTCTCCAGGATCGCCCTGGGCCAAAGGCAGGCGCCAAACCACTACACCACCCAGGGATCCCTGTTTGCTAAATATAAGAATAAAGTGTGTGTGTGTGTGTGTGTGCGTGTATGAACTCTATCTGTCCAACAGCAACTTCCTGTGTTTCTCCTTTTCTAAGCATGTACATTTTCTCCTTTGTGAACAGAATAGCATTTTAAAAATCGACCTTTTATCTCTCACTACAGGGAGTATAGATTCCAAAAGCTATTGGTTTATTACTCTCATTTTGTTCATGAAATCCCTCTAAAATCTCTCCATGATTCAAGTTCCTTCTTGTATACAAGGAACAAAAAATAAGCTACAGGTGATGCTCAATATCAGCAGTAGTTATTTTCTGGAAGTTACCACAAACACTGCATTAGAATACTGAATCAAAAAAAAAAAAAAAAGAATACTGAATCATTGCTCTTAGGGGAAATACAGTTAGGCTCCTACAAGCCCCTCATCACAACATTTTCATCAACCAAGTAATATATGACCTTTTTTGTGCATTTTTTAATTTAAAGATGAATGAATATATATACATGGGTAGTTATCTGACTTCTGTATGAGGTAAAGACTTTCTCTGAAATGAGGAAAAGCATAAGAGATTCTATGCATAAAAAATAGCCAATTAAATGGTTAAAAAAAAGGAAATATTTCTAACAACAATGACAGATACAGGGTAATTATCCTCAGTTATAAAGTGTTCACATATGTCAGTGAGTAAAATCCCAACTAAGGCTTTTTGTTAGGACAGATTGAGCATAAATATGTTCATTACAATGTTATTTAAAACTGTAAAAATATTGGAAACAACCTAGATATGCAATAAGGAAGTATTTGAGTAGAATATAATACTTCCATATGATAAAAAACATTTTATAAACTTTGAAAATTCTATTTCAAGGGGTGTTGAATGATGTGGGAAATGCTTATAACAAATATGTATTGAAATTTGTATATACACTGTGCTTGTAATTATGTAAAAAATACATGTGAAGAAAAACACTCACCTAAATATTCACAATTATTCTTTCAAGCTGGCAGAATTATGGGTGATTGATATTTTTCTTTGTAACTTTTCCATATTTCTAAATAAGTGTTTATCAAAAATTTTTAACTTATGTCCTAGTGAGACCTTTTAGAGTATTTTTTCTAATTGCCATACTTATGAAGTTTCAATATCACAGATAGATTGTACATCTGTTTATGCACTGTAGTCTTTTTGAGGATCACAAACCATTATAACATCTAAAATTTCTTTTCCTCCCATAAGAATCAGTTTTTTCCCTGTTGGGAATAATAGCACTCTTATTGAGAGTGCATGTCCTAAGTGATCTATATTGAACTGGTTTTGCTTTGATTATCAGACAAAATAAAAATTAAAGAAAGTTCCGGAAGAGGTAATTTCAACTCAGAGGAATAAATTTATAGTAGAATTTCTGGTCCTCTGGTATTTGAAATTTTGAAACAATGATCTTTCTCTATCATGCCTAATATTTTTGTGAAAGTAAACATCTATTCCAGCTAATACATTTGGCTTTATGTGCATAATATGAAACTAACATATTTTACAGGGAAAAACAGAGTTGAATACAGTAAATACCAATACTTACATTGTGCCCTGGTATGGACAAAATTCTTTTCAGGTATGTTGCTTCTCTTATTTCTATTCTACAGATGATTAAAATAAGGGTAAAAAAATTAAATGGCTTGCCCATTTAATAAGATAAGAAAGGTAAGATAAAAATAGGATAAGAAACAGAGTTATCAGACTCCAAGATATTTATTCTCTCCATTACAAGTTGCATCTGAAAATACAATATAGTCACAAAGCAAGGGAAGACCCTGGAATTAAACTCTGGGCAATCTCTCCTATACTAACATTCATCTACAAACGGTGCCGCCACCATCTGGTCTGATTTCCCCACTACATAACTTGATTGGCTTGCCATGATCTTGCTAACATTTTTTGAGCATTATCATCTTTTTAGTAACTTCCCTAAAAATGCCACACTTCTAACTTCAGGCCAGAGCACGTGAGGCAGTGAACCCAATCGTATAAACTTACTTCTCTAACTCTCCAAGACCCCTTGCCAAGCCACCGCTGCTGGGAGACAGCCCTAGAGCATGACTTCTTGCAATGCACTTTGAAGTAGATAAAATATGCACTCATGGACATCTGTCTGTTATTTCCTGCACTCACAGCTTTGTTCTTTATTGCCAGAGAATTCTATGGATGATGTCACTTTTCTCTGAAGAGAGCAGGCCATCAGAGCTTTTCACTGACATAATTAATTATCTGTAGCTTGATTCTGGGCCAGAAAATTCTCAAGGCACAGCCCCTCAAAGAATTAACTCTACTGTGCTTGCTATTCTTAAACTTTTAAAGAGACAGGGTACCATATCTTTTTTTTTCTTTTCTCAGACACTGATAATGGTATTTTTGTTCAGTGATATCAAGTAACAGAAAGTGAACTGGGGCACTATTCTATGATTTCACAGGGAAGACCTTCGGTTCAATGGGCAGCAAAATCTAAAGGTCGCTACAGATCAAGTATACAAAGCAAAGCTTTTAGGGCTTAGTCTTAAATGCCACAGGAATGCATCTCAATTACTGAATAGACTCTTTGGGGGATCTTGTGAATCTGCAGCCAGAAAAATGAGATCTCAACCAAAGCTAGCCACGTTGAATTATCCACAAGGTGAAAAGATTGTTTACCATCCACCACAGCCTAAAACATCACTTTATGTAAGCTTTACAAGATATAAGAAATTACCAGAATGGTGACCATATATTTTGAGAGTTTCATCTATATCTTTATATAGATCTAGAGCAAATTAGAAAGTTCATCAGAAAATATCACCTTCCACTCTGCTGGGTTTCAAGATTATGTAAATTTAGCCATTACTTACCTCTTAAAAACTGGGGCTTGATGGGGAATAATCAACACTGTAGATGTCATAGAGCAGTGGAGGGGCTCTATGGGAATCAGCGCACTTGAGTTCTGGCCCTGATTTTCAGGCAAGTGATAAGGTAAGATCCAAGAAATGTTTCAACTTTCTCAACTCTTGGTGGAAGTAGAAATATCCTAAGACCATACCTTTGAATGTGCATATTAATATTGCCCTCCACAAAGGAATTGTTATTTATGGTCTATTCTGCCTTGATTCTGCATAAACTGCATAAATTGTATTCTCTCTAGATTAATTTAGCTTGGCAAATTATTTCTTTGGACCTACTATTGAATTTGTCAAAGATTTAAAATTATAATAGTTGCACAGCCCAGGTGGCTCAGTGGTTTAGCGCTGACTTAGCCCAGAGTGTGATCCTGGGGACCTGGGATCGAGTCCCGTGTTGGGCTCCCTGCATGGAGCCTGTTTCTCCCTCTGCCTGTGTCTGTGCCTCTCTCTCTCTCTCTTTCTCTCTCTCATGAATAAATAAATAAAATCTTTGGAAAAAAATAAAATTATAATAGTTGATCATAAAAAATCAACATTACAGAATCAACACTAAAGAAAAAGTGAAGGTATATGACACATCCTCCCAAATTTCACTTCCCAGACCTAATTTTATTAATAATTTGAAATGGATTTTCTCAGAATTGTTTTTCTCTGTAGATATATAAATACAGATGTCAAAACACACACATTCTCTGTCTCTATCTCTCTGTCCATCTCTCTTTATCCCTAACATTACTATAGCATTTACTATATGCCAGGAAATGTACAAAGTGCTCTGCAAATATTATCTCATTTTAACCTCACAATAACCTTGTCAGGTAGCTACTGCTTTTTTAAAAAGATTTATTTATTTTAGAGAGAGAGAGATCTCACAAGTGGGAGAGGGGCAGAGGGAGAAGACCTTCAACAGACTCTCCACTGAACACACAGACCCACAACCCATGAGATTATGACTTAAGCCAAAACCAAGAATCAGGGGATTAACCAACTGAGTCACCTAGGTGCCCCAGGTACTATTACTATTATCATTTTGTAGATGAGGTATCTGAGGCAGGTACAAAGAAGTTTGGTGACTTGCCCAAAGTCACACAACTAAGTGGTGGCATCAGAACACAAATGCAGGCAGTCTAACTCCAGGGCTGGTAATCTTGGGGCACCTGGGTGACTCAGTGGTTGAGCATCTGCCTTTGGCTCAGGTCGTGATCCTGGGGTCCTGGGTTCAAGTCCTACAGCAGGCTCCCCTACAGGGAGCCTACCTCTCCCTCTGTCTATGTCTCTGTCTCTCTCTCTCTCTGTGTCTTTCATGAATAAATAAATAAAATCTTTTTTTAAAAAAAGAGCTGGTAATCTTAATATACTTTATGAATTCTCTATATATATACATATCAGTATGGAATCTCTCAAATATATACCTTTTATTTTTTATTCAAATATAATAGAGAGCTCAAGAAGGACGAAATTCTACTGATGCCAATAAAACTCATTTCACCAGAACTAATAGATATGTCTTGCATATTTGTCTTTCAAATCAATACATTCATTGAGTCTCTCTCTTTTCACATATGCGTCTCTCAGTTGGATTTTTTCCAGTTTGCTCATTTCTTCTTACTTGAATCTATAATCCAAAGTTTAGATCAAATTCCAATATCAGGGAGACCTTGGTGGCTCAGCAGTTAAATGTCTGTCTTCAGCTCAGGGCATGATCCCAGTCTGGGGATCAAGTCCCACATCCAGCTCCCTGTGACAAGCCTGATTCTTCCTCTGTCTCTCTCTCTGTCTGTGTCTCTCATGAATAAAGAAATAAAATCTTTTTTTAAAAATTCTAATACCAAGTGAAAAAATTCCAAGTGAAAGATTATTGTGTTAGACTAGAAGTCTACTACGTTGAATTTGTTTGAAATTAAGATCTCTACTGTAGAAATTAAATAAAATCTTTACCAAATATCCCTTTGCTTTGTCTTCCTCTCTTCTTTAGCTGAAAGTTGAAGAGCCTGCCTACCACTTCTCTTTCCACTGGCACCAGCACACATCTTAGATGGAGCAGTTAGTTACCTCCCTCCTTCTTCCTTTTCTTTTTCCCTCTATTTACTAAATTATTCATGTGTAAAGTTGCTATTCTGCTAGTTGTTTTGATGGGACCCACATGTATAGGATATAATCCCACACTTACATTGACTTTATACTAAAGTAGAAATGAGATTTGAGGTGATTCCTGTAACTAATTGTTTATCCAGAGAACCTTTTTTTTTTTTTTTTAATTTTTAAAAATTTATTTATGATAGTCACACAGAGAGAGAGAGAGAGAGAGAGAGAGGCAGAGACACAGGCAGAGGGAGAAGCAGGCTCCATGCACCGGGAGCCCGACATGAGACTCAATCCCGGGTCTCCATGATCGCGCTCTGGGCCAAAGGCAGGCGCTAAACCGCTACGCCACCCAGGGATCCCCAGAGAACCTTTTGGAAGGAATGGTGGAAGGAAAGTTCTAGAGCATGGAGTAGCATAGGGAAGTCATAAGGAATGAATAATTTTAATTCTAGATTTTTGACCAACCTAAATGACTCCAAGCCATAGCAGGACTTTTGATTCATAGAATCATAGGAATTTAGAGTGGGAAAGAACTTTAAACCCATGATTTACAGCTAAGGAAACAGGTTCAGAGAAGCCATTATTTTCCCCAAGGGGTACAACTAATTGGTTGTTGATTATATATTAGAACTGATTCTCAGACCAGGGATCCCTCCATCACACTAAATCATAGTGAATACACTGCAACAACCTTATGTAGGAATTAATCCATATGCTAATTAATTTTAGAAATGTGAAATAAGCCATTTTTTTGAGAGGTCATCTTTTAAATTAGCATTTGAATGTCACTGAAGGAATCCTGGCATGCTATAAAATCAATGCCCTAAAAAAGAAACTGACATTTCACTGAAATTTGACTTTGTATTCAAATACATTATTTGCCCATTAGCAATAGGAATGTGGTTACTGAGCTCAAAATAGTGATTCAATACTTTTCCTTAATTTTCAGGTCAGTGCACATGTAAAGTATTATTTAGAGCATACTTTCTTCCCATGTGCAATTCTCATAGTCAACCAATTTTCCTATAGTCTTCCTGAAGGAAAATGTTAGAAAAACTTCATTTTGTTATAAGCTTAAGCTTATCAACAACTGCTACTAATAACTACTCATCATTCAAAGTTGAGAGGACTCTGGTTGAATATGTTACATATCATGGTCTTTTTACTTGCAGTCCCCCTCTTGGGATTTTCTTTTTCATTCCTAAGCCTAAGCCTGAGCTTTATCTGACAACCTGACATTGATTCTGATGTCTAAAAACCATGTCTTACTAGCGTATAATGTTCTCAGTATATTAGCTTTTTCACAATAAGTGACCAAAAACAACTGGCCAAGATTCATTTTAATAGCTGAGAACTTGCAGGGAAAGAATTTTCTTGATTATGAGAGAGTCAAAACGGTTCATGGTCCCCCCTAGTTTATTTCAAACCCCTGCTGCTTTCTTGTAGTTACCAAGTTGCCAAACCTTGTTGTTTCAGACAATTGACATGCATTGACCTCTACTGAGTTTTTGTGGTTAGGAACCTTATCTAAGTTGTCGTTATCATGCTTCATCATCCACAAACCAATGGTCAGATGAAAGCATGGCAGACATGACTAAACAGAAGAAGCAGGTGGATGAGATCAGACAACTCGTGCTGCCAGATTTCTCAATGCTGAACTCATTATTTCACATTCAGCAGTGGCCAGTTTTAAACAATATTATGAGAATATCCCTAAATTTCCTTCCAATTTCTCCACGACCTTCAAGGCCAACAAGCAAGTAGTCTGATGCCTTCTTTCTGCAGCCATTCTTCACACATGCTTAATCCCAAGAGCTACTTTAGCAAGACACAATGGAGCTGCCATGGTATGGGTTCACTCCAGCTGAAGTTCCAGTGGTCAGCTCACAGATGGTGTCATATTCATGGAGATCAGCTCTGAAGGCTTGCATCCCAAGGTGACTTAATCACAGCAAAATCATTTGAAGCATCTCTTCCTCACATGCTTGGCCTTGTTTTTTCTAGCCACAGCTTCTCAGGACTCACCAAAGCCATAAATAAAGAAAGCAATCATTTACATCTGCTAAAGTGGAGGCACTTGGAACTTTATGTACCACAAGTAAAATCCACTCCACTCAGGTTTCTGCTCTCACCACTCCACTGAAAGCTCTTTTATCATGGCAAACTATGATTTCCCTGTTTGTTAAATGCAGTGGTCAGTTCTCATTCTTCACTTTCCTTGATCCATCAGTAGCATCAGAAGCTTTTGATCTTTCTTCACCTTGAAACATTTTTTAGTTTGACTCCAAAATACCCATCTTTGCTAACTTCCCTCCTATCTCTCTAGCTGCTCATTCTCATTCTCCTTTGCTGATTCCTCCTCACTTTCCTGACCTCTGAGTGCTAGAATTCCTTGGGGCTCAGTCCTTGGACTTATCTTTTCTAAATTTATTTTCTTCATGATTTCACCCAGTTTCATGGAATTAAATACCATCTACACACAGATGACTCCCAAATTGATAGCTCCAGTCCAGACCTTTCCCTGAACTCCAGACTCATATCCAAATCTCTATGGATATCTCTCTGTCCTTGAATGTCTAATAGCATCTCAAAAATAACATGTGTAAAACTGCATTGCTGGTCTCCACCTGTCTATTCTGCTCCACCTGCAGTCTTCCCCATCTCAGTAAATGACAACCTCCGTTCTCCTTTGCTGGGCCAAAGAACCCTGGAGACAGCATTAGATAATCTCTGTCTCACATAACCCATACTCAACCTGCCATCAAATACTATCTGTCCTACAAAATTTGTACAGAATCTGAGCACTTTTCACCACTGTTAGCATGCTACTCCAAGCCATCATCAGCTTTAGTTTGGATAAAGCTTGTTTGTTAGGTCCCTGTTTCTGGTGGTTCCCATCAACTCAGAAACAAAGAAGTAAATAAAGAACTGCTGACAAAAAAAAAAAAAATCACTGAATTTCCTCTATATACTCAATTATCAATACAGTAAAACTAAAACTGAAACTCTATTGGAGTTCATAGGAATGGAACTTTTAAAAAGATACAATAACGTTTTTAAATGTTAGTTATTCTGCAAATATTTGTTAAGTACCTAATATGTAGAGATTCTAATTACCATGAACAATAAAAAATAACCAAAAGAAGACAAATATCTTTAAAAGGAAAAAAAAAAAAAGAAAATCACAACCTGATCTTTAAATTCCTTTATTTATTTATTTAAGATTTTACTTATTTATTCATGAGAGACACAGAGAGAGAGAGGCAGAAACACAGGCAGAGGGAGAAGCAGGCTCCATGCAGGGAGCCTGACATGGGACTCGATCCCGGGTCACCAGGATCATGCCCTGGGCCGAAGGCAGGCGCCAAACCGCTGAGCCACCCAGGTATCACCTTTAAATTCCTTTAAAGAGGGTTATACTATCTGTTGGCAAATTGAATTTAAATAAATAAATAAAGTCCTTTAAAGATCCTCTGATTATAAAGCCATCTCTTTCAAATAAGAATAGCTGGGGAAATTCAGAAACAGTACAATTAGAGAGGACAGGTCTTTCTACACATGAAAACATATTATAGTGCTCAAGTAATTAGAACAGTGTGGTATTAGCACATGAAATAGGTAGAGAAATCTACATACCAAACCATAACCCAGAAATAGATTTAAATATTATATTACAGAAAAAAGTGACATTTCAAATCACAAGGGAAAAAGTGAAACATCAATTAATGGCTATTTACCTATTATTTCTCAGTTGTAAAATCATTTATCTTTATTCTACTTTGTGATGTTGCATCTGAAACTCTGCAAATTGCATTTCCTAGACTCCCGTGCTTGTTGCTTCCTATTGAGCTCTGCCAATTGGAGTCACTAGAGGGATATTAAAAGGTGGGAAGAAGAGAATGGGGAGGGCTTTTCTGTTTTGTCCTAGTTCTTACAGAGCTGTTCCAGTTCCAGCTTCTTCAGACCTTCCAGAACCAGCTCATCAAGTATCTCTCTGGAGAGGTCCCTTCTCTGAACACCTAGATTCTAGTCATTCTACCTCTTTTCCCTTTGTTTTCCCAGCTCTAAAGGCAGGCAGTTATTGTCTCTGGTTACTAAAGCATTCTATCTGTACTCTTTTCATTTTCTAGCATCTATATAACCAAATCCCTTTATTAACTCCTTTCCATTTGAAATATCTAGAGTGGTTTCTGTGTGCCTATCTGGACCCTAACTGCTACAATAGCCATCTACAAAAAAAGTAAAGTGACTTGCCTTAAATAGAGATGAATTCTAAATAGGTAAAATAATGGGAAAACTGGAAAGAAAAAAAGGACTTGGAGAAAATTAAAGTTTTCATAAATTATAAGTGGGAAGGGTCTCTTTTTAAATAATATTTAAATTCAATTAATTAACATATAATGCATGATTGATTTCAGAGGTAAAGGTCAGTGACTCATCAGTCTTCTATAACACCCAGTGCTCATTACATCACGTGCCCTCCTTAATGTCTATCACCCAGTTACCCCAGACCCCCACCACCCCTCCAGCAACCCTCAGTTTGTTTCCCATGATTAAAAGTCTCTTATAGTTTGTCTCCCTCTCTGATTTTGTCTTGTTTTGTTTTTTTCTTTCTTGGGAAGGGCTTTCTAAATTTGATCCAAATCAGAAGCCATAAAAGAAAAGATTTATGTCTGACTAATAATAGTGGTAAGACATTTTGCATAGCAAGAAATGCCAAAAGCAAAGTCAAATTAAAAATAATGAGACAGAGGGATCCCTGGGTGGCGCAGCGGTTTGGCGCCTGCCTTTGGCCCGGGATCGAATCCCACGTCGGGTTCCCGGTGCATGGAGCCTGCTTCTCCCTCTGCCTGTGTCTCTGCCTCTCTCTCTCTCTGTGACTATCATAAATAAATAAAAAAATTTAAAAAAAGAATATATAAAAATAATGAGACAGAAAAAAAATTTAACTTATAGCTTATATCACAAAAAACTATTTTTTTTACTATTATAGAGAGCTCTTATTAATTAATAAAAGACCAAAAATATAATAGCAAAAACAGGCAAAGGATAGAAACAGTCTAGTCACAGAAAAAGAAATAAAAATACCTCTAAAAACATTTGAAAAGGTACTCAACCTCAATCAGAAGAAAAATGTAATTTAAAAGTACAAGGAGATACCCATTTCACCTACGGGATTGTTAAAGAAATTAAAACACCAGATTGGCAAAATGATGATATATTGTGTTGGTGAAAGTGTGAGAAAACAGACCTAGGCAATTTAACAAAATCTGCCACAAATGTATACATCCTTTGACTCAGCAGTTCCACTGCTGGGTAGTGTGAACAAGAAAAATACTCCTACGCATGTGATAAGATGTATGCATAATGTATCCATGCAGCATTGATTGTGAAAGCAAAAGACAGGGTACAGTTTAAATATCAACAGGGGACTACACTAAGGTACACTCAACTACCATGCACTTCATAGCCATTAAAAGGAATGTAAAATTTCTGCATGTTCCAATAGGGAAAGATTTCCAAGGCACATGTGATGTCTGAAAAGGGCCAATTGCAGAACAGTGTATGTAATATGTTCTGTTTGTGTAAAAAACAAAAGAAAATATACATACTTACATACATTATGTCTTTTTTTTTAGTTCTTCAGCCACATATGTGAATCAATTATTCAAATTTTAGGGGCACCTGGGTGGCTTAGTCAGTTGGGCATCTGTCTTTGGCTCAGGTCATGATCTTGGGGTCCTGGGATCAAGTCCCATATTGGCCTCCCTGCTCAGGGGGCATCTGTTTCTCCCTCTGCCCTTCCCCCCTTGCTTGGGTGCTCTCTCTCTCTCCCTCTTTTTCTCTCTCTCTTCCTCAAATAAATAAATAAATAAATAAATAAATAAAGTCTTTTAAAAAGTTATTCAAATTTCTAAATAAAATATTTTTAACTAGACTTATAATGATCATTGTTTTACAATATATATAAATATTAAACCATGTTGTATATCGGAAATTAAATTATATCTCAACAAAAAAGGAAAGATAATAAAACTGTTGTTTTAAATCCCACAGAAATATTTTCAACATAAACTTTTTTCAGTATATAAACTTTACCCTAAGAATTATTTTATGTTTGGCCTGATTTTTGGATTTACTAAATCAGAGCATGACTCCATCCATACTCTTGTCTTATAATTACATGATTCCTGAATGTGTAATTACAATAAGACTCTACCACCTTGGAAGAGATACAAGAATGACACTCTATCAAGATACAAAAATCTCTGAACACCTGGACAGAACGGAAGTCTTCTTCCATAAAGTCCTTGAAAAAAACATGTGAGCAAGTTATAACAAGTAATGGAACAAGCTTTTAAGCATTAGTCTAACAGTAGGTATTTGTATGGAGAATTGCTTTCCTTGCCTAATGACCTTGATATGGAAACACTTGATGTTCACTTGATACGGAAACAACATTAAAAATAAAGTGGGACAAAAATCAATGAATAAAATCAATGCACTGCTCCCATCGGCCACCCCAGAACATGTGAAATATTAGTTTCTTTCCTTTCAAATCATTTGCATGATACATAATGAAAGAGAAAAATCCCCAGTAAGAAGAGGCTCTCAACACTATTTTCATACAGGAAATGGTCTCAGGACTGCAGACATGTCAGAATAGCAGGACCACAGATGGAGGGCATGCAGTGAAAGATAAGACTAGAGTGGTGAGTGACTGCCAGACCATAAAAGCCTCTCAGAGCAATAGGGTGCCTCTGAGTGTTTTAAGCAGAGGAAAGACTTGATTGATTTGCATTTTAAAAAGCAGACTCTGGCTGTGATATGGAGAATGATGGGTGACAAGACCACAGGAAGGGAATATCAATTAGGGGGCTATAGCAATAAACCACGTGAAAGGTCATAAGGATGCCTGAAGTGAGGCAAAGGTGGTGAAGATCATGTCTCTCCAGTTATTTGAGGTCAGGTACCCTATGGCTTATTCTTTACCCTCACATTTCCTCTACTACCTAGTTGGAATTCTATAATCACCTATCATTGATTCCGTTGGCAGTTGAATCAACTATAATATGGTGGTAGATAATCAATAGGAAAGACCAGATTGTTGCTCTAATGTTTGCTGCAGGTAGACAACAGTGTGATGTCTGTGAAGATCATTGCATGAGACAGTGAGACTCAGGGGGAAATGGGATCTTACAGCCACCTGCATCTTGTCTCACCAGTGAAGAATGGAAAAAGTCCTTCCCTCTATCCCTTCCCACTTAAGCAATTAGAGCCCTGAGAGAAAGAAAGGAAGTGCAATGTTCAGAGTTTCCTGCCTACAACTCTTCAGTGACCCCAGAAGTGTCTCCCAGTCAGGATGTGTTTTGTTTTTTTTTTTTTTCAGGAAAAATCTTTGTCCGGGTATTTTGCAGTCAGCATACCTGGCACTTCAAGTTGGCATGTTACACTACAATCACCTATAAGCAAGTCATGTCAGATATTGCAAAGAAAACAAATGCCCAGGCCTCAAGCTCTGTATGCAACAGTGCACTCAAATGACTGTCCTTTGTAAACGCAAAGCCAGGAATTTAAAGAAAAAAAAGACATGCATTTTGATTATTTCAGAATGCAGTTCACCTTCCACATTGCTTCGAGGTTAAGAAAAAAAAATATTAATTACAAAAAGTATATAAACAGTCAAATGCATGCACACACATATATATAAAGTATATATTATGTATAATATATATCACATATAACATCTATTTATTCACATAGAATTTTTTCTCACCAGTTCAAGATGTCAGGTACTATACTATGCTACCTCAGGGCGGATCCATTTAAGGTTCAAAAACAGTAATACCACTGGTCAAGGGACACTGACTTTCATTGGTACATACTGGTTTTGAGCCCATCAGACTATTTCTACATTTGCTTAGGAACATACAAACCCTTGTTTTATTGCTGGTTTTCCTCACAAATTAGCTATTCCCCACAGAGCCATGAATTTGCAAATGTGCTTTTATTATTACAACTTTAAAAAGGCAGGAGTAGAGCACTCTGCTAAAATTTGTGCACATTGTTTCTGTTTCCTTTCAGACCCTGGATCAGGAAATGTTTAATGTGGGAGTAAGTATTGTTAGAGATTAATGGCTGCTGTTCGGAAAAGTCGATAAAAGTTCTTTCCTGCCAATACAAACGTATACATCATGGAAGCACAAGACAGTGCCCATGGATAGGATTACATGCTAGCTGAAAAGAGCAAGTGGCAATGGGCTAGTTTCTTTCGATTATGCACTAATATGACAGGGAAATGATCTCAAAATTTTTCATCAACACCCTGCTTTCCCTTTTAAATACAGACAGTTTGGATAAAAGTATTTTTCTGTTGACAACTGTATGATGTGAGTCTCTTTGAGCCTGTCATGTGTTTCAAGGTTAGTCTGTGACTAGTTGACATAATGCTTATGAAGTCAGATTTCAAATCCCACCTGGGCCAATTTAACTTTGCAAAGAAAAATATTCCACACTGTGTCTGCACTCTTAACCCCACCTGGCAAACCTGAGGATGCCACAGGTCACAAGAGGTTCAGAACAAACCCTTCTTTACCACTGTACATGGAAAGGCCTCCTGAGGATCGCTGGGGCTAAAACAAGGGAAGATCATGAAGAAGTGCCAAAAGGGGGTGGGCATTCTTTATCCATGAAATCTTTGCCCAGTGACTTTTAGGAGCGTCCCTGGAATTGCTCAATAGAGGGAAAGGAATAAAAGAGAGGTAAAGGCTAGCCCAGGAATTTGTAAACAATGTCAGGTTGCTAGCAGTTATAAATAGGGCTTGTACAGAAACATCTCAGTAATTTGAACACCATTAATTTAAATTCATCCTGGTCTAGATACACAGTTCTGCATTTTACTCTTAAAAATACATAATAACTATAAAAAATGTTTTATGTGGCTTAACAGTGTAAATCAGAAAAATACACCTGGAGTACCTGAGTGGCTCAGTGGGTTGAGCGGCCAACTCTTGATTTTGGCTCAGGTCATAATCTCGCGGTCCTGGGGTCAAGCCCCAAGTCAGGCTCTGCTCTAAGCAGAGAGTCTGCTTGAGGATTCTCTGTCTGTCTCTGGCCCTCCCCCGTTTGCATTCTCTCTCTCTCTCTCAAATATGTAATCTTGGGTGCCTGGGTGGCTCAGTCAGTTGGGCGTCTGCCTTCAGCTCAGGTCATGATCCCAGGGTCCTGGGATCCTGTCCCACATCGGGCTCTCTGCAGGGAGCCTGCTTCTCCCTCTGCCTATGTCTCTGCTTCTCTCTGTGCGTCTCTCATGAATAAATAAATAAAATCTTAAAAAAAAAAGTAATCTAAAGAAATAAAGGAAGGAAGGAAGAAAGAGAAAAAGAAAGAAAGAAAAATACACCTAACTTTAAAATTTTTACTTTGCTTTTCACTGTTTTCAATCACCAATGAGCAATGGCATTGGCATTAGTCACAACTGGTCATTACAAGTGATTCTATGGTTCGGTTTGTTATAACCTTACCAAGAAGCATGGGGAAAAAAAACAAGATGCAATGAGGAGATGAGGCAGTCTGCTAAAAAGAATCTAACCATCAATTTGTGATTTAGAGACCAAAAAAAATTATCACAAGTTGTAAATGTCAAAACTTGTTTTGTATGGAAAAAGTTCTGTTGGCAAATAATAGATGCTTCTTCATCCCATCTATGGGATGGGATATCTATGGGATAGATCTATGGGATAGATCTATGGGATATCTATGGGATATCTATGGGATATCTATGGGATACGGGATAGATAGATCCCATCTATGGGATGGGATCTATGGGATAGGTGTCTCTTAAGTGTGAGTTTGTCTTCCATTTGAATTACAAAAGCTATAGCAGTCTATTATATTTCTGGCGGATGATAGGTGCTGGCTTTGGAGTCAGCAAGGCATAACACATCTTACTACGGGATCCTTGGGAGAGTTCACTCAAACCATCAAAGCTTCCATTTACTTATCTAACTTTTTAGAGCTGCTGTGATCATTAAATAAAATAAAGAAGATGCGGCTTTAGAGTAGGCAGCACAGAAGGATGCACAGTCAATATAGATGGGATTATTTTTCTTTTGTCATGTCATTGCCACTTATTTGTTTGGGTTTTTTTTTCTACTTTGTATTACTGGAAAGTTTTATACATACACCAAAGTAGACAAACGAGTATAATGAACCACCTATCTCCTCACATATTTTGGGGGGTGAGGAGAGGCTGGAAACTTTAAAGGAAATTTCAGACATCTCCTCATTTCACCCAACAATAAAGAGATTATGATGACAGTGTCCTCAGGGTAGGGTACAATCTGATCCCTGGCTGAGAGAGATAGTTCTGCCACTAATATTGGCTTAACACATCCAATGAGAAAATACATAAATTAATGCATGGGGTAAAGTACCATGACGGGTAGAAAATGCAGCCAAAATTTTCACTGTCACCTGACGTTTCCTTGGAATATCCTTTTTTTTTTTTTTTTAAACATCTACTTAATATATTTTATTTATTTATTTATTTATTTATTTATTTATTTATGATAGTCACAGAGAGAGAGAGAGAGGCAGAGACACAGGCAGAGGGAGAAGCAGGCTCCATGCACCGGGAGCCTGACGTGGGATTCGATCCCGGGTCTCCAGGATCGCGCCCTGGGCCAAAGGCAGGCGCCAAACCGCTGCGCCACCCAGGGATCCCTCCTTGGAATATCCTTACTCTTAGTCACTGTGGTGAACACCATCTATTTTTAATGTGCAGTACTTTTAGAAAAAATTAAGATGGTAGTCCATTTTTTGCTTTATCAAAAAAAAAATCGTATTAACCAATTGGAACTACAAAGTAATTTCCCAAAAGCACCTATCAAGTGCTTCATAGAAAAGTCTGTCCTCTAGGAATTTGTTGTATAAAATAATTCTCAATGAGTTTTTGGAGAAGTATTGTTAAAAGTAGTCAAACAGGGGCACCTGGATGGCTCAGTGGTTGAGTGTCTGCATTTGGCTCAGGTCGTGATCCTGGGGTCATGGGATCAAGTCCTGCATCATGCTCCTCACAGGGAGTCTGTTTCTCCCTCTGCCTATTTTTCTGCCTCTCTCTCTCTCTCTCTCTCTCTGTGTGTGTCTCATGAATTAATTAATAAAATATTTTTTAAAATAGTCAAACAATAAAGAAGATGATGGAGATAAATTTACCTCTGTAAGAATATGGGTACCTGAGTAGGGCAGAGGGAGAGAAGGGAAGTAGGTAGGTAATCAGAAGATTTTTAAAAAGCGGTCGTAAATATCCCATATCCAGATTCTCTGGGAGACAGAGACCTTGCTAACAATAATTCCCTGTCTAAAGAGCTCCGGGAGCTTTGATCAGTCTCACTTCTTTTGTGTGGCAAGTTTCCAAGCCCCCTACAAGCTACTGATAAAGGCCATAAGAGAGCTAGTAGTGAGCAGGAGGGAGACTGGTGATGGGTAGGGGAAAGGTGAAGATTGTGCAACTTAGTCAGGGAAGGGGGTAGGATCAAGTCAATAGTACTGGCCCTGATGAAAAAGGGATATTTTTCTCTCTTTGTGAGGGGGAAGAGGAGAAACAGAAGGAAAGGAATAGAAATTTTTGGCATAGAGAGAGGTTGAGAAGACCTTAATCTCCTAAGTAAAATAGAAGATCAAAGTATCTGTGGGGAATAAAGGGAACAAGGATAGGATGGGGATGATGAAAGAAGTGTTTCCCTAACATCGATAAACCCATTTTAGTGTTCTCTTCCAAAAATAAAACAAAACTAAACAAAAGCCTTCCCTACACCTTACTATTCCCTCAGACCCAGCCCTGCCATCCTTCTCTATCCACAAACTTCTCAAGAGTAAAGTCTATCCAAGTACTCCTGGACATCAGCAATCTGATATCAACACTCACTGTTCCTTTGAAAATGTACTTTTTAAATGCCAGCTCAATAAATGGTTTGTTCTCAGTTTTCATCCTCCAGTTTTTCAGCAGTACAGAGAACTATAAATGTCTTCTTCCTGAGAGTCTCTCCTCCATTGCATCCACGGTACATTGTGGTTCTCATCTGTCTTCCCTTCTCTTTATCCATGTCCTCTACTCCTCTTTGGCCAGTTCTTTCCTCTCTCCGCACCCTTAATGCAAGGTGTTCTCTAAGGGTCTGTCTTTGGACTTGACTTTTTTCTTTTATTCTGTATCCCTACAGTCACCTCAGATGAGTGCCATATTTGTTTCTCTATATCTGTGCTGTTAATACAGTAGCCACTAGCCACATGTGGCTATTTACATTTAAATTATTATTAAATATCATTTAAAATTCATTTATTCAGACATATTAGTCATACTTCAAATGCCTACAAGCCACATGTGGCTAATGGCTACTATATAGGACAGTGCCGAGAGAGAATATTTCCTTCTTCATAGAAAGTATCTCTGGACACCATAGCTCCAGATCTTACCTCCTCTGTGAGGTAAGATCTTCTACCCTGGCAGTGTTCAACCTGACAACTCTCCTAGAAATCCTTCTAGAATCACAAATTCATTATGCCTCAACTCCTATTCCATTTAACATGTATTTCTCATAATAGTTTTCTGTATAAGCTCTAATTTTACTTTTAAAAGGCCCCGTGTAGGGATGCTTGGGTGGCTCAGCAGCTGAGTGTCTGCCTTTGACTTAGGGTGTGATCCAGGAATCCAGAGATTGAATCCCAAATCAAGCTCCCTGCAGGGAGCCTGCTTCTGCCTTGCCTATGTCTCTGCCTCATTCTCTTTTTCTCATGAATAAATAAATAAAATCTTAAAAAAAAATAAATAAAAGGCTCCATGTAATAAGACCACACACTCAAATAACAAGAAATATTTACATAAGTAAACTGGATATTTAGGTATAGTTCTATCCACTAAAGTAACAGAGATCATTTGCATTAAGAAAAAATCAAAACTGGGCAGCCCGGGCGGCTCAGCAGTTTAGCACCGTCTTCAGCCCAGGGTATGATCCTGGAGACCCAGGATCCAGTTCCTTGTAGGACTCCCTGCATGGAGCCTGCTTCTCCCTCTGCCTGTGTCTCTGCCTCTCTCTCTCTCTCTCTCTCTCTCTCTCTCTCTGTGTCTCATGAATAAATAAATAAATAAAAATCTTTTAAAAAAAGAAAAGAAAAATAGAAACTACAGCCACGTAGGGGGGAAATTGCTGTCTTCTACAGAGTACCTATATAGTACTTTCCCATGTTTAGAGTGTCATAAAATAATAAATAGATTTATTAATGGGACATTTTCTCTTTATATATTAATATATTTTCCTACAATTCTCAACAAAACCAAGGTTTTCCCCAGAAATGTCAATGAGTGCACTATTCTCACTGTAGAGAAACCAACTTTGTGATTCTATTAGGAACACTAAAAATATTCTACCTAAACAATGAAAATCAGACACCAATGCTCTTTGCCAAAATACTGACAATACTCCTGGACACATGAGTTCTGAAGCATCGTATTCAACAAAGAATAAGATCTGGTCCTGATTTTAATCAGAAAGCAACCTGTCTCTGTTGCCTCCTAAACTTAGCAAAGACATACCATTCTCAGTATGTTGACCATTTTGGTGGTATGAGGTTTCACTGGGCAGCCTCACTCAGGGTGACCTCAGCCTAAGATTCTAAAGATGGAGTGTATTAAGTGCAGGTGAGTCATCAATTTAAAAAGCCATACAGAGTAACTAAAAGCCTCATTCTTTAGAAGTACAGAGATTCCATGGAAGGCCTTACCATGTGACAAATGGAACTCACTTAGAAAAAGAAAAGCCCTCTCTAAAGACAAAAGTGATAAATGGTACCCCTGTGGGATAAGCCTATTGTGCTTGGTTGCAGTAGGTAATTCCATCTGAACTGATTATCACATCCCCAGTGGAATTATGGCATCTCTTGCTAAAGAGGACAGAAAGGCAGAGTCATAGTTTTATAGCAGAATTTTAATTATAAATATTTGGGACCATGACTGTTAACCCAATAGCATTATGTATACTATGATACTTTGTATAGTTCAAAGACATTAAAAAATTAACCTTATGATGGCTTCATAGGGTATACACACACACACACACACACACACACACACACACTATATTTAGTGCTATAAAATATACATCTTCCTGTTTATACTCCGGCTTCTGAACAAACCAGTGGCAGTGCAAACACATGGCTTCTGCTGATTGAATCCTGAACTTCACTTATTAATGCTCTAATTTGTCCACAATGCTTCAATTTGTCCACAATCACCTTCCTCTAACACTCCCCTCAGCAATGATATGGCATGTACATAATTATCCTTAAGACCACTACTTGAGGGGTACCTGGGGTGTCTCAGTTGTTTGAGCAGCTGACTCTTGATTTTGGCTTAGGTTATGATCTCAGGGCCCTGGGATCAAGTCCCATATCAGGCTCCACACTCAACAGGGAGTCCACTTGAGGATTCTCTCTCCCTCTGCACCCCACCCCCTGCTTGCACACATGTACATATGCATTCTCTCTCTCTCAAGTAAGTAAATCTTAAAAAAATAAATAAATGAAAATAATAAAAGCGGTCCATTGACTTAAGTTTCCTGCTGGCTACTATCCTTTCTTCTACTTTCTTATCCAGTTATCCATCCAATAACATCTATATTAGCTAAGTGTAGTAATCACAACAACCCCAAAAGTAGGAAGTATATGTGTTATACAAGAAGTAAACTGAGATCCAAAGTCAACACTATTAAGGTCAACTACCAAATCTTTTGAAGTCTACAACACTCTCCCATTGGACTTGGTATTCACACGGTTCTAGTCTTATACTTTTTAATAGTCTCATGTTTCACTTAAAGCCCAAAAGTAGCAAAAAGCAATATAGTGATTTCAAAGCAGGAGGTCAACAAATATACACTAAGGGCTTACTCTGTGCCAGACAAATAATTTACAGCCAAGCTAAAGAAAAATAAAGTTTGGCTTCTTTGGCTATGTCCAACCCCCCCCCCCCCCCAAATCTAATTAACTTTTACCAAAAAATAAAAATAAAAAAGATCTTCTAAATTCCTAGATTTTCAACAGAACATGTTATTCTGTTTGCTTAACTTCATTTCCCAAACTACTGAAAATAGGTTTAAACTCACTGAAACTGCTCTGGCAAATGTTCCCCATAACCTTCAGATCCACAAACCCAAAAAACCCCCTTTAGTCATATCCAACTGAAGTTTTCTGCTGATTTGATTGCCATAATCTCTCTCATCTTCTTGACAATGTTGATTCCTTTGGCCTCTGCATCACTCCACTCTACTGAGATCCTCACTTCTCGTGACTGCTTTTATTGATATGTCTTAAATGTAGTCTCCAAATTCAGGTTTAGTTCTGCCTCCACCAAATACTTCTCCATTGAAGCAAGACTACTTCTTTCCAACCCACTCTGTTTGAATCTGTTCATGTTGGTCCCTACAGTCATTTCTACCTGTCCAAAACCTACCAGTTATTCCTGTACCAATTCTTTAGTGAAGCTCTTGCTCATCTCCTGAGATGTTCATAATCTTTCACTCCTTCTCCTCCCATAATTTGTATTGTGCCTACCATATAAAATATTCATTTCTGCATATTGTCATTTATCCTACCAGGTCAGAAGCTCTTTCTTTATGACTGCTGAAGTAACCAGTGTCTAAAACCATGCTTAGCATGTAGTAGGAGCGCATCACATTTTAGCTATGAGTATTATTATTCATCATCTTGGCATGCTTCAGACCTCTAGCATACTACTGTTTCTTAAATACTGTAAAATCAATTTAGAACTAATTAATTCATGTCCTAAGAATGAATAAGCTCTCTTAGTAAGAAAGGAGAGCACCTACAGTAGGTGTAGAGAGATTAAGCATGGAGTTGGTTTGAGACACTCCCTCTCTCTCTCTGCCCCTCCCCCCCAAATAAAAAGGTGAATCTTAAAAAAGAAAAGAGAGAGAGAGGAAATGGCTAGGAACTGAAAAATGAGAGAATAGAGGAAACTTCTGGTAATCCACAGCCACGTTATCTATTTTGTAAGTATCTTTGAAATATAATATCTGCCAGTCACATGAGACAAAGGTAGATTTTTCAATTTGTGGATGATGCTGTCTCTGACTCAGCCTGGCAAACAACAAAGCCAAATGCAATGGTGGTGCAATATCTAGTTGAATTAGCTAGATTTCTCTGAGTCTCCTTTTGCACAGGCAAAAGAGAATTAACTATAAGGACAAAGGGAAGGGGCCTGGGTGGCTCAGTGGTTGAGCATTGGCCTTCAGCTCCAGCCTGATCCTGGGATCCGGAATTGAGTCTCACATTGGGCTCCTTGCAGGGAGCTTGCTTCTCCCTCTCTCTCTATGTCTCTCATGAATAAATAAATAAAATAAAAAACAATAAGGACAAAGGGAAAAATTATGAAAACTTTTTAGAGGTTGGTTTTTCTAACATGTATTCAAGTGGATATATCAAGAGAATTTACTATATAAAATAGCTAAATATTTTTTGCATCAAGAATTAATTAATATTCCATTTTTGAATCATTTTACAAGAATAGCCTTCTGCCAAGTTTTCTGTGTTATGGCTTTTTGATGTGAGTAGCATTTCCTTTGTACATTTGTCGTTTTTAGTACAGCCAAATCAACTGGCTTCTTTAAAGTGCTATTTTTGGACAAATAAAAGGGAAAATTAATCATGGTACCCAAGTGATAGTCTGGGTATACTATTTCATTATTTTCAGTTTAGTCTGGGAAATATGTAACCAGTTTTTCACCCAGAGAGTAAAAACGTTCCAATTTATTAGAAAGTACTTATTATTGGAAGCAGTCAATGACAGAAGAGTAATAATGGAAACCATCCCAGCTACTTCCATGCAGGCAGTGCTGGCCAGCCATTGTGTTAAAATGAAGACTTGCATCAGCTAAGGTGTGGCTTGAAAAGTCTGGAAGATGTCCCTGTCTGAGACAAAGGTCATGACACCACCAGTTCTAGATAAGATTCCTTAAAATGCAAAAATCCCTGAGAAGGACAACTCCATCTCTAATACATATCCACTAAAGTTGCATTTCAAGAGATCACTGGATAACTGGACTGGCAAGCAAAACAGCAAATTTGCAGATTTTGCAAAGAGCCAATGCTAACAATAAAGGTCATGCTATTTTAATGTTGGCTCAACAAATTCCTATAGATCACACAACAGATTCCAAAGGTGGCAGGCCATTGGTACCAGAAAACACACATAATATTTTTATAATGTCCAAAACCCTGGAGATGGAGGTGGAGAGAATGGGAGAGATCAACAACAAGTCTGAGAAAGAGAAAATTGACATGGAAAGCCTGGGTGAACCCCCATCTCCTCCTTTCAGTCACTTCCAGGTACATCCCCTATAGGCAGACTGGATCTTGGTCTATCTCCCCAATATTACAAGTCCTTTTTTTCCTGTGTTATCCTACTTCTTTTAACCAGTAGTTCCAGTCTCCCCAAGGTAGTGAATATGCAACCCTCCAAAGTTGTGTAGGGCCTAGCCTGTGGCCATGTGGCACCCCTGCCTTCCACCGTGTTTCTCACTATCCAGATCACATCAAACCTCAAGACTCACATCATACTCCTCTACCGCCTGGATGTGAAAGAATCCTTCCTCAGTTTTTTTAACCTATCAATGGCTTGGCCTTGGAGTTCACACTAGGAGTGAAAGAAATTCTCAAGATGAAGAATAAATACAAAGACCCTGGATCTTACCCTTGAACATCCCCAAGTGTAAAAAATATAATAAGAGGGACATTGAACTGAGAGACAGGGAATTTGGATCTAGAGCAGATGTTAACTAAACTTCTGGGCAACCAGGGGAAAGTCACATAATTTGTCAGAGTGTAAGTTTCACATTTGTAATAAAAAGAAGGTGGGTAAGACCCCTTTGAGATGCTTGTCGCCCTCAATATTTTATATAACCTTGGAACGCTAGCTCCAGTAAGGGTATTTGAGTAACATACAGCTGCATCATAAAGGGAAGTAATCAGTGGCCTTTGAAGGTCTGGAAGACAACTCACTAAATGTTCATAAATGTCAAGCCAAATGGCATACAGGCCTGAGCTGATGGTAATTTACCTCTCAAGGCATATCCCTGCCTCTCTTCACAGCACTAGATCTTTACATAGATTTTTTTCTTCTTTCTGTCTGGGAAACCTGGCACATAGCCACCACATTTTCACCAGCCCACTCTTATTTGCTAATGCCAACTGCCTCCCACTCTTAGCTACAGCACACACACCCTCTCATGTGACAATGCTAATAAAGGATGGGTTTCTGCTACAAGAACATAGATCTACAGCTCTAAATACAAGAACATTCTCATTTTATTTTTTATATTTTTTTGAACATTCTCATTTTAAACAAACCCAATATGACAAAATCTGCATTTATAAGTATATACACTTATGTGGGTGCATATAAATAAATGGGTGGATGGATGATTTGCTTTGCAAATGAATTCGTCATGAAATTTCTTAAAATACCAGGTCCTTTATTTCTCTTTTCCTTCACTGCCTCCTCCACAAATATCTTACACTTTTTGCTTATTTATTGCTACTCAGGAATATATCTATTATGTAAGCTAAGGTATCTAGTATTTATAAAGTTTGATGGAAAACAAAATGCAAAAAAGAAAAAAGAAAAGAAAACAAAATGCATTTCTTTAGCATCTTTTGGCTAATTTTCTTCATGTTCTGGGTATGTTGCCTTATATTTTGCATGCCTCTGCTTTGAAACTGTATCTGGTAACTCCAAGAGTATAAAACTCTCATGGATCTTAAATACCTTCCAGAGTCCACCATGATAGAACAGCCTTCTACAGAAATTAAAATCTAGAAGAGCCATAGGTTTCACACAAGCCACCATGCTTGGAGAAAAGTGAGCTGATGGCATTGCTTTGTGAAAACTTTCATGACAACTGTTGTACCTTCCACTCAGGTTATTATCTGTCAACTGAGGGCAGCTTAACCACCTTTCTGGGATGGTGAAGCTATTTCTAGTAAATGGAAAATTTTATCTTTTGCTGTGAAATGCAAATGTGATTTTTCTCAGCCCATAAATGGTAAGCTCAATCGTGTCTGTTTATTTGTTCAAAATTTGAGCTTTGTATGTTTTCTATTTCTCTCTTCCCCAGGGCTTTCCTTATCTGTATGCACACACAGATGAGAACAAGTACAGATCAGACTAGCCCACCCTAGTTTAGGGTAGATTGCAAATAATATCTCTGATGCTAACAGCACCAAAGGTTTCATCTCACGGGATTGCGATCGTTAGCATTCCCCTCGAGGCTCATGCAAGCTAAGAGCCGAACAAAAACAAAAAGAAGAACAACTTCACTCTTAAGTCATACTCTCTTCTTATAAAAAAAAAAAAAAAGTCATTTTTCCCCACTTTCAGAAACACAATTGTCCAGAGCTTAGAAATTCAAAAGAATCCCAACTCCCTCTGGGATCCCTAAGAATGGATACTTAATGAGGGACCAGGTTTATAGAAGCTACAGAAGGGTGGTGCGGATGGCAATAGAAAGAACACTGGACCAAGAATCAGGAGGCCTAAGATGAGATATGGACAAACCTTAACCCTTCTGGGCCTCACTTTCCTCCTTACAAAATACAGATAATAAAACCCACATTTTTCCTGATATCAAATGAGATAATAGACTTGAAAATTCTTTGTGACAATATTACAACTTCACAATACAATGCTCTGCTTATTTATGTTCATCTCAACTCCTATGATGGTGTAGACAATTAAAGCTGAAAGTTAAGAAAAAAATGAGAAAAGAGTTAAGACTGGTTTAAACAAAGTTTTCTTTATCTTTCCCTCTCTATGTCTTTCTTTCCCTCTATCTTTTTATCTCCCTTTTACTCTACTTTCTAGAAAAAGGCAAAAGTAACCATTAATCTAATCTCTGTGTTCTAACAATCAACATTTCTATGGTTTTCAACTGCAGCCAATGGCTAAATTAGATAACCTCATTGCTTACTAAGGACAGAAGCCTGTGTTAAATTATTACCAAAATCACATCATGAAGAAATCTTCTGCTTCTAGAGAAGCTTGAAATTGGAATCACCATCTATCCTTTATTAATTCATTCAATAAATATTTATTTGGTACAAACTTGTGGCGGGGATTTAGAAATTAATAAGAAAAACATAGCCCCTTTCCCCAAGAAGTTCACAATCCAGTGAGACAGACAGATTCATAGTGTCTCATTTAATAGCTTAGGAACTAGAAACAAATAGTTGAAAAAATTTGACTCTACCTGCAACTCTCCTTCCATTATACTGAGAAGCTGTATAAGGTCTTCTTTGGATAACTCCAAGGGTTTCTTATTTTTTCGTTCACTTTCTCCAGATGGTTTTAGGTGTCGTTTGACAGTTCCTGAGGCCATGACATCATCCTCCTTTCTATTTGATTTGTTCTTCTTTTTTGCATCTTCTGAGAGACTTTTATCATCAACATTGCTGATGATAGAGGACTTGGGGCAAGAGATATGCCCATTGGATGAACTTTCACCACCCTGGTTTCGGGATCTCATTCCCACCTACAATACATGAAAAAAGATAAAAAGTTATTACTACCACTTAAATTATTTGTCTAACTAGTTAGAACTTTTAGCAGCTTCATAGCATCACCAATAAAGAAATACTGAAAGATCAGTTCCAGTTAGCTTCCTTATAGCTTTAATGAAAGTCATTAAAATCTTCAGGGAAATGCTTTGATGGTCTTCAATGAAAATGTGATACTAACACGATACACATCTCAAACCAAATGATTAAGGTTAACACCAGGAGTCCTAAGCCATGTCTATAGCCTGTACTTCTGATATGATGAGATTAAAAATGGTACTTTACATTTGTGGCCTCCTTCCCCCAAACATTACTCAAGTCTAATAATGAGAAAAACATCAGATGGACCCCATTTGAAAGATAGCCTACAAAATTGCTGACCAGTAATCTTTAAAGTTATCAAGGTCATTGAAAACACAGAAAATCTGAAAAGCTATCACAGCCAAGAGAAACCCAAGGATACATGACAACTAAATACAATAGGACATCCTAGGTGGGATTCTGGAACAGAAAATGGACATTATAAGGAAAAGTCAGGATATATGAATAATGCATATATTGACTTTAGTCAATAATAATGTATCAAGATTGATTTATAAATTATAATGTGCTATTCTAATGTAAGACGTTAGCTATAGAGGAAACTGTGTGTGGTATATAGTGGAACACTTGGTATTATGTTTGCAACAATTATGTGAATCAAAAGCTGTTGTAAAATAAAACATTTATTTTCTAAATTAAGTCTATGAGAAAATTCAAACATCTGGGGCACCTGAGTGGCTGTCAGTTAAGCATCTAACTCTTGGTTTTGGCTCAGGTCATGATCTCAGGGTCATTAGATCAGGTCCCAAGTTGGGCTCCAATGCTCAGCATGGAGTCTACCTGAGATTCTCTCCCTGTCCCTCCCCCTCTGCCTTTCCCTTCACTTGAGTGTGTGCTTTCTCTCATTCAAATAAATAAATAAAATATTAAAAAAAAAAGAAAGAGGGAAAGAAAAGAAAATTCAAACCTCAAACTCTGCCAGGAACCAGTTGGAAGTCACAAGGTACAGAAAAATCCACATAGGGTGGAGGGGGCTTCAAACAGAGAGAGAGGAAAAGGGAAACTCGAAGGGAAGAGGGTGGTGTTGTTTTTAGTGATGTGGGATTTTGTTTTTCCATAACCTCTTTTTAAAAATCAGGGAGTTTTTTGGTTTGGTTTTGTCTTATGTCAGTCATTTATAGTAATAATAAGAAGAGCACAAAGAATTGGGGAAAACAGATTTTAAAATAAAAATTTTTTTAAATATTTTGAGGTAAAATAAAGAAAAAAGACAAAGTAGCGGCTAACTTATCCTGTGGGGAACACATTTGGGTCTTTCCATCATGAATGCTTTACTGATTCTGTCAGTCTCTAGCAGAAGAACTTGACCAACAGCTATGTTACAAACAAACAAACTGAACTCAAAGCCTAGGACTCAAAGTGCAAGAAAGGGAGCTCTAATATCCTGGGGGCTGTACTAGAAAATTTGCCTAAACCTTTAAATATAGTAGCTTAGCACATGGGCTTATTTAAAACTCACAGTATAAATAGTCTTTCCCCTGAACAGCTAAGCAGCAAGATTTTCATTACTCATTCCAGATAAAATACAGAGACTTATTTTCTGAAAGTAAATTTCCTTTATGAACCCAACCATACTTAAGAAACCAAGGAAAGCTTTTGAAAACACTAGATTTATCATAGAAAAATAAATACAGGGTGATGCTTCCTTTCAGATAGTGCATATTCAGTTCTTCCAAGAAATCTTGAAACCTGAATTCACACTCCTTTTTTTGAACTGAACTCTTATAACCAGATGGACCCTTTTGTATATGTATGAATTTTCCTCAGCACCCCAATTTTAGACAATATAAAGTGAAGAAGTGGTCCTTAACACTGGCACCCAATTTTCTGGTTCACTCAGTGATTAGTTCTTGAAAGTTTAGAGCATTTTGTGCTTCCCTGATGAAGAAAGAATAGATGTGCCTTTGTAATAGAAGCTAGAGCACTTCAGAGCAGACCTACTATACTTTATCACAGTTTGTGGGCAAAGAGAGCTTAAGCCCTCAGTCAAAAAAAAAAAAAAAAAAAAGAGGCCATGAATAGGAAGTTTTGAAAGGGAGCAAAATATGTTTTGGCATATAGTAGACACAGGTGAAGCTCTGAGAGCTGAGTAGAAATTATTCTTTTGTATGAAACATTACATTTATGTGGGAAATCTCCATTTGAAAGGGTATCTCCTCCTCTGTAGCAGGAAAAGAAGAATGACTAAATTTCTAGAAACTCTTCTCTGTAGAGAAGGTAAGGACTTAAATCTGCACAACACTTCACTCTTATTTACTATGCTTTTCCTGGTATACTCCCACAACTGACTCCCAACTCCCAACATCTTTTGTCTTTAGCTGAAGATGATAGTAAGGTAATGGCTTGAGCCATTTCTCAGAGTTCCTCTCCTGTGTATGGAGGAGGTACACGTTATTAAACTTCTGTTTGTTTTTCTCCTTATGATTTGTCTTTTTGTTACAGGGGTATCTTAGCCAAGAACCTAGAAAGGTAAAGGGAAAACTATTTTTCCTCTCCAACTACTTTAAATTTAACTCTTGACTTTTACACATCAAAACTAAGACACATGTGCTTCCCAAACTGAATTGTGATTCCCTACAACTCCAAGCCATATGTGAATTCTTTTTACCTGAAATAATTTTCTCTACAAGATCTTAAGGTTCTTTGGGATGGTGCATCAAATACTGATTTGACAACTTTAATTTAGATCATTCATTAATAAAAATTCCAGATAATAGTTAGGTGGTAATGTTTTAAACTTAGTCATTCATGGCCTTAATCATATACAACATTTGTATTTGACTGTAGCATGTGTTTGTCATATTTCCCAGGATTTTTTATATCTTTTATAGGATCTACAGCATTTGAGTATTCCTAAATTAGGAAAATGCCTATGTTATATGCATTTACTTGATCATATTTACAAACATACGGAAAGTGACATTTACCACTCTTTTTATATTTAGTATTTTCTAATACTTTCAGTCTGAACATGTTTAAGTAAATTTTATTGTAGTATTAATAGCTTTCATAGAATTAAGTGGGGGAATTGTATTAATATTGGTTATAGAATTAATTATAGAATTAATTACTTCCACAGAAAAAAACACATAACTTAGAATTATCTAATTATTTTATATTACTAATCAGCTCAAAAGCTTGAGTTTCTATTCTCTCCCATGGTCTTTCACTTTGACAAAAAAAAATCTCATGTGGTAGACCATGACATTAATTCTCTCTCAGCAAATATTTTTCCTCCATGCCTGGTTTTTCCTTTGATGTGTGCACATGGATTTTAGTCCTTTCCTGGTGATCCAAATAGGATCTACTATCTTTATCTCCACAACAAAGTCAGCAATCAGAATGTTCCATCTTGGCATTGTAAAAGTACTCAGAGATAACAAACTAGCCAATAAATGTTTTAGGAAGGAAGTAGACACCATATATGAAAGTAAAAAAAACATAAGTCTCAATAGTGTAATCAAGTGTGCCATCAATAATGTCCACTCTTTTATTTATTTATAAAGTTTTCTTTTCTTTTTTTGTAATCTCTACACCTAACGTGGGGCTCAAATTTAAAACCCCAGGATCTGGGACACCTGGGTGGCTCAGTGGTTGAACATCTGCCTTTGGCTCAGGTTGTGATCCCAGGGTCCTGGGATTGAGTCCCCTATCCGGCTCCCTGCACAGAGCCTGCTTCTCCCTCTGTCTTTGTCTCTGCCTCTCTCTCTCTGTGTCTCTCACAAAATAAATAAAATAAAATAAAATAAAAAATAAAATAAATAAATAAATAAAATCTTTAAAAAAAATTAAACCCCAAGATCAGGAGTCACATGCTCTTCTGAATGAGCCAGCCAGGCACCCCAATAATGTCCACTTTAAACTATTTTGGTTTTTTTGTTTGTTTTTTTAAAGATTTTTTATTTATTTTTTAGACAGAGAGAGAGAAAGAGAGAAAGAGAGAAGAGAGGCAGAGGGAAGAGGGAGAAACAGGCTCCATGCTGGGAGCCTGACATGGGACTCGATCCCGGGTCTCCACGATCACACCCCACCCGTGGTTAAGGGAACACTAAACCGCTAAGCCACTGGGGCTGCCCAAACTACTTTATTTTGAAGGGAGAAAATATCAAGACAATAATGACTTCCATGTATCACATTTAGTGACAGTCATACTCTTCCTTATTCTATAGTTCTCATGTAGTTCCTTTTTTTAATTTAAATTCAATTAATTAATATATATTATATTTTTAGTTTCAGAGGTACAATTTAGTGATTGAGTAGTTGCATACAACACCCAGGGTTCATTCCATCAAGTGCCCTCCTTAATGCCCATCACCCAATTCCTCCATCCCCCATCCCAACTCCCCTCCAGCAACCCTGTTTGTTTCCTATAGTTAAGAATCTTTTATGATTTGCCTCCCTTTGATTTCATCTTCTTTTACTTTTTCTTTTCCTCCCCTATGTTCATCTGTTTTGTTTCTTAAATTCCACATATGAGTGAAATCATATGGTATTTGTCTTTATCTGATTGACCTATTTTGCTTAGTATAATACTTTCTAGTTCTATCCAGGTCATTGCAAATGGCAAGATTTCATTCTTTTTGATGGCTGAGTAGTATTCCATTGTGTATATAAATACCATATCTTCTTATCCATTCATCTGTCAATGGACATCTGGGCTTTTTCCATATTTTGGCTATTGTGGACATTGCTGCTATAAACATTGGGATTCATGTGCCCCTTCAAATCATTAGGTTTGTATCCTTTGGATAAATACCTGGTAGTGCAATTACTGGGTCATAGGGTAGCTCTATTTTTAACTTTTTGAGAAACCTCCATGCTGTTTTCCATAGTGGCTGCATCACATACTGTTTCTTAAGTGATACATAGTGTGCTAAGCATTTTATATATAGCATTTCATTTAAATTAATATTCACATCACCCCTTGAGGTAGGTGCTATTATTCTCAGTTTTACAGATATGGCCACTGAGGTTGAAAAACATTAAATATCCTTTTTTTTGGATCACACAACTACTCCTAGTGAATAGAAGAGCTAGGATTTGAACCCAGGTCTAATTCCAAATACCTACTCACTATATGGCTTTCCTCTAAGTTCTTAAATACATGCAAGTTGGAAGGGGTGGGGGAATACTCTCTAATAAATCAGATATGATCCAGGGCAGCCCCAGTGGCTCAGCGGTTTAGTGCCTGCCTTTGGCCCAGGGTGTGATCCAGGGGGTCCCGGAATTGAATCCCACATTGGGCTCCCTGAAAAGAGCCTGCTTCTCCATCTGCCTAATTCTCTGCCTCTCTCTCTGTGTCTCTCACGTATAAATTAAAAAAAAAAAATCTTAAAAAAAAATCAGATGATCCAGAAAAATATGCAAATGCTTACTAAGGTAATGTTTTTCACTTCATACTACAGAGTTGGAGAAATCCTTTCACTTTCCTCCACAGACACACATGCAAAACTCACACAGCAATTGAAATTAGGTTGCTAAGTAAATACTTTTGCCAAAATCATTAACCTGCTGCAGAACTTGTAAATGATGAATCATTTTAAAATTATTCCGAGAAGCAACCTGGCTAAATATTAAGGTACAGGTTATGAAAACAGGATGCAAAGTCTGAACAGGGACCATCTGTGTTAAAAGTCCTGGAGTTAAACAACAGTAAACATTTAATCAGAATTGGCCAAATCTTGTCCATTGTGTTTACAGGAGCATCAGGCAGGTAACAAAAAAGGCATCTAGTACTCTGTAGGCTTCTTAATAGTTGATTGCATGGCTCCAAGTTTGGGACATGTAGATAACAAAATTTCTGAAAGAAGTAAAAAATGCCTTTGCTTTACCACAGCATTTACCCTTTGAAGAAAGTTCTCTTCAAGAAAAAGGTATAAATAAACTGAAAATTCACATCAGATGTGTAACCATCCCATCTTTTTAAAAAAATCCTTATTATAAAAAAAAATCCTTATTATTTTGGGCACAAATTCCTCTTTTTAATAAGTATATTATCCTACATAGTTCAAGAAATACATTTACTTTTCTGTTCATAGTAATTAGTCAGCAATAGTTAGCATGGAATGTGCTGACTAGGGTGTGAAGAAAAGAAATACCAAATGTTATTCCAAACCTCCCTCTTTTATCTACGGCCATCCCTCCTCTTCCGGCCCTCCCTCCTCCCTGCATATATTGGGCAACCACCAGAGCATAGCGTCAGATGAATAATATCCTAGGAATCAGAAAATGTTTATCAAGACTTTGAGCCATTTATGCTGAACCAACAAGTATTTCTAGAGTTTTTGAACAAGGAAAAGGAAAAGGACAGAGAAAGAAGTCTACAGCAATGAAATACTCACTCTAGTGTCCACCTTCATTAGCTCCTGCAAATCTTGACCTTGAATCTCCCCTTTCCCTTCTCTCACTCTTGCTCTTGTCTCCCTTCAGATTTATCTTTTCATGGTATGATTCAATGTTGGCCACAATACTCCCCCCATCTCTACCACCAACAGAAACTTTTTCTGCATAAATTAGGTTTTGGAATAGTTCCTATGCTTCTCAAGTATCCAGCCTCTGTTTCTGGTTATTTTAGCTATACACTTTTCCAAGAACTTACCTAGTGCATGGGGTGAGATGTCACAATAATTTTATTTATATAATTTCTATTTTTAAATGACTTTATAGAATTATAAGGAAAAATTATAGTACATAGTAAAAAGGAAAGCACATAATTACAGAAAAGCCTACTTTTTACAGTGCGGCCTGGCAGAAGGCCTGCTGCAAGTGGGGCTTCCAGAACATTAGCATGGAACTGTCCTGGTTTTTTCTGTTGGACTTAAACGATAATACCCAAAGCACCCAAAAGTGAAGGCAAAAGAAAACATCTGTTCTAGTTTTATGTGCATTTTAAAACATAAAAGAATCTACCAGTTTATTTTCTATCCATGCCAGATGATTGCCTCTGCATATCTTATTTACTTGGTGAAGTCTAATTATAAAAAGCCCAACTCATAAAATGTTCAAACATTTCTCATGAGATTATCATTCATTCTCAATGGCACAGACCGTTCATAAGTGTTCCTAGGTTTACTCTTAAATTTTCTTTCACTTTCTTCATCCAATTAATGAAGCAAGCTATGTTAAATGATTTTTCACTGCTCATTATCCACACTCATAAAGTCTTTAAAATAACCAAGATTTTTGTTTATTTTCATTCTACCAGGACAGATCTATCCAGATCAACTGAAAATTCTTCTAAATAATTCCACAAATGTTAGAATTCAAGAAAGGGGATTCTCTTGGAGTCAATTCCATGGTGTCGTAATCAAAAGTTTAAGAAAAACATAACTGCAGCAAAATTAAAAAAATATTATTCTACTCTAGCCCAAAACCGTGGTGAAATATTTTATAAAGTTCTGTTTAATATTCTTCAAAGAAGATAAAAGCAGACCTGGGAAAAGTTTCCAGAAAAAAAAAGAATACTGAAAGAACAGATCAGGGATTTGCCATGAAATAATTCTTTTAAAGTAGGGTTCCTGATAAGGAGGGCACGTGATGTGATGAGCACTGGGTATTATACTATATGTTGGCAAGCTGAATTTAAATTTTTAAAGAAGGAGAAAAATAGGATACCTGAGTCTAAATGAATGTACAATTTGAGGATTTTAAAACTTTGAATGTAAAATAGGGTGACGTCTCTTATCAATTGTCAGCTTACCTCTTTATATTCACTTTTAGCATTTATAACAGGGTTTGGAATTTGTTACTGTCTTTTTACTTCCTTCACAGAAGTAAGGCTACTGTTGATTGTATAAAAGAGAAAAGTAACTATCTAGAAATATACTATTTTATAAAGAAACAATGACATAATGACATAATGTTTTCTTCTGGTATTTTCGACCTTAATGACTCACTCTTAAACCTCAAGTATATTTTAAATATTTTAATATCTATAATATTTTATTATTGTAATTCTGATGTCACTATTCTACTAAACATATATATAATCATAGTTGTTGATTATAAACTGGTGGATTCTTTTATGTTTTAAGGCCTGAAGTTTAAGTGATTAAGACAACGCTTTAGCTTTCTGGTTACTTTTACTTATATTCTTTCTATTTGGGCACTACAGTTTTTTCAGACATTCTAATAGTACCTGTGGCCTCTAAAAAATGTTACCATTTAGTTTAATCAAAACTGCTAAACATTGGTTTTATTATGTGACAAAGAAAACATCTTAGGAAAATTACCAGAAAACATCTTAGGCTCTGCCTAGCTGGAGCCAGAATTCCTTCCTGTATCCCATCACTCCTGAAAAGGTCCAGCCCCAGAACTATATAAGAATCAGTCATTTCCCTTCACCTAACAAAGCAGCCAGAAATACAAATACCTTAGACTATATCTTAGCAGTCTATATTTGATGAACTATTCTTAGATATTACCTCTATTCACAATAATAATAGCTGACATTTACCAAAGAGCTTATTATGCTCTCAGCATTGGGGTCAGTATCTGACATATTTAGTAGCACTTCATGAAATCCTCATACCAATTCATAAAGCAGGGAATAATTATTCCCCTTATAAAGATGAGGAAAATGAGATTTAGAGAGATTTAGACATTTGCCCCAAATAAATGACTGGTGCCTGGGAAAGCCTGAGCTAGAACACAAGTCTGTTTGGATTCTTCATGTGCGAGGAGAGTCTGGATGGAAACTTTTCCCACAATATCAGAACTACTGCAACACAAATGAATCTGTAGCTACCCTTTTAGGGGACTGAAACAAGTTTAGTCTCAGGGGATAGCATCCAACCAAATAGTCTCAAACAATAATAATTAGTTCAGAATCCTACTGCTTCAGCCAATATCTTTCTCTAATTTCTACTTGTATGATACCTTATTCTTCTAAGACTACACTCTCTTCTTCCCCTTCTGCTCCTCTTATGCTGCTGCCTTTCTGTTTCTTGATGCTTGAGATTTTCAGCAAAGCTGAAGAGGAACTTTGCCTTTGCCGTGTTGACTTCTAATATTTTGAACTGAAAAAGTAACTAAGACTTCAGAAACATGACAATTGTTATACAACAAGATATGAATTGAAAAGATTTTTTAAATTAGGCAAATTAAGAAAAAATCTAGTTTGCTAGAACTAGTAGTTGCTCAGTAGCTGATTGCTTTAGTAAGCCAATTGTACAAATTTTCTGTTAGAAAAAAATCTGCACTAAATATTCTTCAATAATTTTATTGCGTTTTCAAGAAATGCAAGGCAAAGCACAACTGCTGTTCAAGGTTGACAAGATGGGTTAACTTCCATGAGAAGAAAGACACACTGTGGTTTGGATATCACTGCTTCATGCTACCAAGGGAGAAGATGAACTACTGCATGGGTCACCCTATCTGTGTGCTGCCCATGACTTTATGTGTTCTAATTGTCTACACATACATCAATTGCATTCAGGTGTCCTTTAAATGCCTTTTCTTTTCAATCTCTAGACCATTTCTTAACATAAAAGAGCAATTTAAAGTCAGTTGTAATAGAGGGAGTCATGGGTTGTGTCTGTTTTTAAGTCTTCCTGACTTCTGTCTTTTCTAATTATCCCTGAACATCCCTTGTCCTGGGTGAGATCAGAGTATAGGGAGCCTAAACTGAAAACAGAGAACAGTTACTTTATAAACCAAGCAAGAAAAAAGGCAAAAATTCCATGAATGCAACAGAAGCCATGTTATTGTCACAGATGTTTATCTGATATTTAAAGTCTCTTATCAGTCTGATACTGTGTGAAGAGGCTATGAATTCTAAATCCATCAACAAATCTTCATAAGCTTAGTTGCTATGTGAATGCAAAGCCTGGCACAAAGAGTAAATAGAGCTCTGTGATTAGCTAATTAAGATGCATCAGGAATTTATCTGAAATGTCATGCTACCGTAATACAGAAGTTTCAAACATAGTGTGTAGACAAGAAGTACATAAGAAAATGGGTCACCCACCTGCACCCCAATGTTTATAGCAGCAAATAGTCAAACTGTGGAAGGAGCCTCGGTGTCCATCAAAAGATGAATGGATAAAGATGTGGTTTATGTATACAATGGAATATTACTCAGCCCTTAGAAACGACGAATACCCACCATTTGCTTCAACGTGGATGGAACTGGAGGGTATTATGCTGAGTGTAGTAAGTCAATCGGAGAAGGACAAACGTTATGTTCTCATTCACTTGGGGAATATAAATAATAGTGAAAGGGAATATAAGGGAAGGGAGAAGAAATGTGTGGGAAATATCAGAAAGGGAGACAGAACATAAAAACTCCTAACCCTGGGAAACGAACTAGGGGTGGTGGAAGGGGAGGAGGGCAGGGGGTGGGGGTGAATGGGTGACGGGCACTGAGGGGGGCACTTGACGGGATGAGCACTAGGTGTTATTCTGTATGTTGGCAAATTGAACACCAATAAAAAATAAATTTATAAAAAAAAAAGAAAATGGGCCACCATCTTTTGGAATAATTTTTTTCAAACAAATAATGGCCCCAAACTACTTTTTTTCCTCCACCTTCCAGCCATACTACCTCAGCATATGCCCAACCCTACAGTGGACCTTAAGGTGTCCCATGACATCATACATCCTTAGCATTTGTTTTCCTAACGTGCTGGGTTCCCCTGGAGATGTTTTCCATTAACCCTAAGGAATCAAGAAAGCCATGCCCCCACTGCTAACCCCACATTCACTTATTCTGTAAGCCTGGACAAGTAACTTAACCTCTCCGACTGGTAGCTTTCCCATGAGGATAATAATGCCTGTCCCACCCACTGCATATATGTGAAATTATAATGCTTTCTACTCTATATGTATGTGAAAATATTTATTAGCAGTAGTAACGCAGGAAGCATTCTGTGGCCGATTAAGTACTGAAGTCTTCAAACATCTCTCAACACTCCCATATAGGTACCACCAGAGACAGACACTACTTTCAACTGTGATCATCTAGCCCAGAAGTCAAAACTTTTACTCTAAAGAAGAAAATATTAAATATTTGGGGTTTCGCAGGTCATGTGGTCTCCACTGCATCTACCCAATTCTGCCGAAGCCACAGACAATACATGGGTGTGGCCAGATTCAAACCCTAGCCCCTAGTTTGCCAACCCTGATTTAGACTGTGTGACAATTATAATTAGTAGGTGCATTTAAACTGGGAGAAACAGAAATGGTTTCTGCCACTCCCTCCCCCAGTTTACAGTAATGAGAAAAGTGGCTAAAAATACAAGAGAAGAAAAACTGAGAGAAAAAGATAATGTAGTAGCTATGCCATCAGCCCACCTATCCTCTTCTCTTCCAAATAATTTGAAGGAGAGCATGAACGTAAAATGGTTCCTTCACAAAGTTTGAGGAATCTAAGGTGAAAGAACCTGCTATGCTACAGTTTGAGAGTAGGAATCCCCCTGGCCATGGGAATTGCAGACAGACGACAGAGATTTAGCAGCATGTGTCTGTGCAAAGGAGGTCATGGAGACTGATGCCCACTATGTACAAGGTACGCAAGTGGCTGAACACTGGGCAAGGGTGAAAGATATCTTGGAGAGACAGCTGGCATGCTACTAGAAGAGTTACCAAAGCAGAGCGCTTCAAAGCACTCCATCCAAAGTGGGGATGAAGCAGAAGGCGCAGCTACAGTTCAGGAAATCTGTGAGAGTATGGTAGGCTTCTAAGACAGGGGAGACAGGGCACTTCCCGATAAAGAGTTGAGGCTATGACTTTCACCTGGAGCTGGGCTGGGAGATGACAAGAGGACATATAGGTAAAACTACTTTTTAGTCATGTGATTCATACAGTTGCACGGAGCCCTGCACTCAGTTTAATGCTCTGTTGTTGCTATCTTGAAATCCTTCGTTTTTTGAATTAGAGGCCCCACATTTTCCTTATGCACTGGGCCCCCTAAATTATGTGGCCAGTCCTGACGGCAGCAGAGCAGTCAGTCTGAGCCGGATACTGGAGTTGCACCACTAAGCAGGTCATGTTAGCAAACTTCCTTACCTGCCCCCTACAAAGGAAGCACAGTGTTTGTGTGATACCCCTGAAATACAGAGGAAGAGAGCTGAAGAGGAGGGAAAGAAAAGACTGAACTGGAATTCTGGTTTGTTTTAGGACTGAGCTATGTATACTGACTTGACTGAAAAAGAGAAAGGAAAACAAATCACCAGATAAAATTAAATTTACCAGGAAATATCCAGGTTAAGTTCTCTACCTCAAGTGGGTATTGGAGGTAAAAAGTACAAGAGGTAACTAAAGAGTAAAGTTGAATTCAGTCACAAAGAAATAAAGTATTAGAATTATGTCCTTGGATTTAATGCCATGTCTTAGCTGTGAAATATAACCCTGGGTACAGTTTATAAACCATAAGTGCTACAGGACCTTCAGGCAATATATGTAAACGAGTTTTCCTTTAAATCACATCACCATCACTCCTGCTTTAACTTTGAAATGAAAAGCAAGAAATAAGACTCCTATGTGGGGCTGGAGGCAACCGGAGCTCAGGGATTTTCCAACAATGAAATTTTTGTGCAGAACCTCTGCGAGGAGGTGGATGAGAAGCTTTTGGGAAGAGGGAATGCTACAAGGGTTCTCCGTCCCAAAACTAACCATTGCCTTTCTCTACCCACCCTGTATTCCTTCTTTCAGGCACTTTTCCTGTCTTCACATCTGTGTTCCTCACCTATGCCTTTCACTGAAATTATAAAAAATAAGATCCCAGTGATCGCATTCTGCTGCACAAGTGGCCTTTCGAGACTTGTCTACAGTGTGTCCCCAGCCCAAATATAACCTCTCACCCATCTACTGAACTCTCACTCTTTCAGAATCTCAGGATAGAGTTAAGAAATCAACCTCCCTAAATTTAAATCACATAGTAGAGTCACAACCGTAACTCTATATTCCTCAGTCTTTATGAAACCTAGTGAATCTTTGATTGAAATTAAAACAGAAGTAGCCATTTTTAAGAGGCTAAAAGTAGGACAAAGACAATAGTTCTTTAAATCATACCACTAGGCTGTTCTATGTAAAATAAGCTATGGCAGAGGGAAGCCAAGAAGAAATCTGGGAACGTATTTTTTTCCTCCTCTTCCCCTCTGTATGTACTTAATTCCCAACTCCCATTCCCTCTATTACTAAGTACCGATGTCCTCTTTTATGTCTTAAATACAAAATCCCTTTTTGTGGAGAGCCAAGCTGAATCCAGAGTTCCCATAGCAGACATATCTTGGCTCCTAAAACCTGAGGTTGGGGATAAGGAAGCCAGAAGACCAAGGTTGTACAGCCTGCCAGAGCTCTAGGAGCAGGTAAAGAAGCTCCCTCTGAAAGCCTAGGGTAATGTTTCCCAAACTTCAGATTGCATCAGAATCACCCACGGGCTTATTAACACACAGGTTGGTTGTTCCCACCCTCAGAATTCCAAATCTATGGGTCTAGGGTGAGGCCTGAGAGTTTGCATTTCTAAGAAGTTCCCAAGTGATGATAATGCTGGTCCCAGACTACATGTTGACAACCAATATTCTAGGACAAGGTAGAACTAAGATAGGTCTGGGATATTGCAATGAGGCCTCAAAATATCTTCAGATTTCAACTAGAAACTCTCTGCTCTTCCCATAACTAAACTAGAGACACAAATAATATATATTTTTTTTCCAATCATGCAAGTAACTATTTAAATTACTGATTACATGCCTACCTACCATCCATCCTCCAACCGGGTCCCTGTTTGAGAGTTTAGATTTGTAGGTAAAAAAATGATGTCCTACAGGTCAAAATCTCTTTGCAGATACAGGGTGAAAGGAGCAGTTAATTAGACTTTTTTTTTTTTTTTACTATTTATTACTTATTCGCAAATTTTCATTTAAGTTTTTATTTAAATTCCAGTTAGCTAAGATATAGTGTAATATTAGTTTCATGTGTACAATATAGTGGCTCAACACTTCCATATAACATCTGGTGCTCATCATAACCAGTGCCCTCCCTAATCCCCATCACCTATTTAACCCATCCTCCCATCCACCAGCACCCGCCCCCCCGCCCCCGTAACCACCAGTTCATTCTCTATAGTTAGGAGTCTGTTTCTTGGTTTGCCTCTATCTCTCTTTGAAAAAAGAGGCTCATTTGTTTTATTCCTTAAATTCTACATATGAGTGAAATCATGTGGAATTTGCCTTTCTCTGACTGATTTCAATTCGCTTAATAATCTCTAGCTCCATGCACATCATTAAATATGCACCCCAATGTTTATTGCAGCATTACTTATAATAGCCAAATTATGGAAACAGTCCAAATGTCCATTGACTGATGAATGAATAAAGAAGATGTAATATGTACACACACACACACACACACACACACACACACACACACACATACACAGTGGAATACTACTCAGCCATCAAAAAGAATTAGACTTTTTTTGGTCAGAATATTTCACAAAATAATCTTGATACACAGATTTTATTGAAAAAAATCAGAACATATGGCACAACTGAGCCCATTTTCCCACCTAGTTACATTCAGTCAGAGTCGAATCATGGCTGACTCATTTAGTTGGAGGACTTGCCAGCTCACCACTAGTCCTTACCACCCTCCATTACCTCTTGAACACTGAGACCCACGAGTCAATTGCCATATATTTATTACTATATTTGCACTATGTTTTTCTTCTCTGTACCTAAAGATAAAAACAAAAGCTACTTCAAGAGAGTTTCGTGTTTCAAGAAAAAAAGGAGAAAATATTTAGTAATGACTACTCCTGTGGGCTTTATATGCAAACACTTTGCCAATTTTATTTATTATCTGTCTTCTGAAACCATCTGAGTTTAGGTCCAGTCTGTGCAAGCCTGGATAGCTGGGAGAAATGCATGGGGGAGGGAATAGAGGCAAGAGGTAGACTCTGTAGGCAGGATGGTCAAAGAAACCTCCTGCAAAGAAATTGTCCAAAAGGAAGAAATTGCAGTCTATCACAAGTTTAATCCAAGGACAATGCCACTTTGCAATAAGAGAGGAAATATTGAGCATAGCAGGGAATGTGCTCCTGGGAATGCCTCCACAGACATGCACTCAAAGCTAAGGCTGACAGGGGGTTATAATAAAGGTATAAATGGGAAAAAGAGGTGTGCCAGCAAAGGCTCTGTAAGAAGTTCTGGTCTTGGTTTGAGAAGTGACATGCAGGAAGCAAAGAGAGGATTTGGGAAACTTCTGCATGGTCACTGTTGGAACCAACAGAAGTAGCAGAGGCACCAATAGATATTCAAGCCAGCTCAGGGGCAGGACAGTATTTGGAGGCCAATAGACACCCTCTGGGGACCACCTCTTAAATTAACCTAAGGAAGGTGGAGAGAGGGTTCTATATTAATTTAGGTAGGAACTAAGACGAGGAAATACCTCACTGATTTCTTACTATTAAATCCCTGGCTTCCTCAGCTTGAGAACTATGGGTTATATTTCATTCTGCAAACTTTTTTGTGTACCACTATGCCACATAATGAGAGCATAACCATTCTGGGTACAAGGACACACAAAAAAATAAAACAAGTTCCTTCTCTCAAGAACGTCATAACCCAAAATATTGGTCGCTAATTTTTTTTGACAATTCAATCCATTATTTATAAATGCAATCACTTATCCCAAACATTTGTTTATTTATGAAGTGTTATGTTGATCTCTTAATGTATTAGGCATATTATAGTTATATCCAAAAAATGAATAAAAAATCAAATAGTAATAAACTTTGTAAATAAATATAATGGAAACCCGTATCCTAATGACTTCTCATGTGAAAAATTGTCTACAAAATAGGTATTTAAACAGATTTTTAAAATAAGAGGCATTTCAAATAATGCTTTAATAGCAATCTTGGATCTGAAAAATAACTATATCTGATCCTGAAAAAAATCATAAAAAAATTGGAAGAGTGCAAAGACAAATGGCTGTGGATTAGGACAGAGGGACAAGCTTTGAGGACTGACCATTTCTCAGATTGCAATACTCTCCTCGGGTCTGAGGGATGAATAGGATCTTTCCAGGCTAAAGGAAGAGTATAAACAAAAATGCATTTCTATTCAGTGGCCTGACGTGGACTTAGAAGTTCAAAATGGAAGCAAGTGCCCCAAAATACTAATTATGTGTATAGCAGAACATGATGAATTAACCCAGGCAAGTTGCATCTTGTAATAAGACTGTACTCTGTGTTGGCATGTTCAGCCTTCAGTTTGTCCCTCATATGATACTGTTATTCTTCTACTTCAGGAAAAAAAAAAGTGAACGTTGGTGGTTGCTATGGTAACTAAATAGTGGGAGCAAAGGCAGTGGAAGGTCAAGGAATGTTCTATAGTTACACATCAAGCAAGTACAAAATACAGGTTATTTTTAATTTTGGCTATGTTCCTATAATTTTAATGTCTAAAAATTAAGATGTACGTAAATAGTAAAGTCTGTTTCTCACGCAGCCCTGAGAAAAAATACTTTCTCAGTAACTCAATACTACCTCCTTATTTTGTTGACATTTCATTTTCATCAGTTGTCATTCAAGCCAACCAAAATGCCCAAAGTGAGCATTTTCTAAATGTGTAACCAGGGAGGGCGTCCTTTACCCTTCTTCCCCTTGTTTTCTGTGCTCCTCTGTTCTTAGTATACTAGCATGACTCACCATCCACAGAACACAAATTGAGAATTGCTTTTCTAGGAGTGCTGATGTATTTGCTTTCTCTCATCAGTATTCTCTCATCTAATGACACTTGTGGCCAAAGACAAAGTTTTGCCAGGCAGCTGATGAAGCAGTGGAGGGAGGTGACATAGCTCGTGCACAGAGAGTTTTCCTCCAGACCAGCCACGGCCAGCTGTTCCAGGCAGAGAATGTGCCTGCATTATTGGACTCGTGGCCAAGGGAGGTAATGAGCCTGAACTTCCCTGTGTCCTCTCTATACCTCTGCTCTAAGAAAATGTACCCAGTGACTAGTGGGAGCTTAAGAACAAATATAGAACAGAAAAACCAAAAAATTAAAACCTCAGAAGAGAACTACTTTTTAAAAATCTCTCATAAGAACTTATGTAAAAGATACTGACATACACAAATTGTGTGAAAATAAAGTTTCTCTTCCAAGAATTGTTAAATAGCTGGATTTTGCTTGAACCAAAGTCCTAGACAGGGACCACACACTTAGAGGTTTTCTATATCTCCATAGATTTCACTTCGATTATACAGCAATTACACCCAACATTTAGTAGGCTGTTTAGATCTTACTAAAAGTCTCATTGTTTTCATCAAATCATTTTGTCAATTATATATTTATAAATACCATACCCTACATATGCATGTATCATTGAAAAGGAAAAATTTTTTAAGATTTTATTTATTTATTAGAGAGTAAGAAGACAAGCAGGGCGGGAGATTGGGAGGGGCAGAGGCAGAGGGAGAAGCAGACTCTCCATTGAGCAATATGTCATTGAGCAGAGAACCAGACATGGGGCTCTACCCCAGGACCTGAGATCATGACCCAAGCGGAAGGCAGACACTTAACCAACTGAGCCACTCAGGTACCCTGAAAAGGAAATTTTAGAGTAAACTTTTGTCACTTTAAAATATATTGCTCAAAACTAAATTCAAAAACAATATTTAGGGCAGCCCGGGTGGCTCAGCAGTTTAGCACTACCTTCAGCCCGGAGCATGATCCTGGAGACCCAGGATCGAGTCTCACATTGGGCTCCCTGCATGGAGCTTGCTTCTCCCTCTGCCTGTGTCTCCCTGCCTGTGTGTGTGTGTGTGTGTGTGTGTGTGTGTGTGTGTGTGTGTGTCTCTTTCTCTCTCTCTCTCTCTCTCTCTGTCTCTCATGAATAAATAAATAAAATCTTTAAACAAAACAAAACAAAATTCATATTACTGTCATTAATGAAATTATTGTCAGGATTCACTACATTATTTTCATTCAATATATGCTTATTAAGTGATTTCAAAGTGTCAAGCACTGGTTTAAAAAAAAAAGAATTCTAGGTGGTTTGTATCATCATGGAACTCACAGTCTAGTAAAATTGTTCCAATTTAAAAGGTAAGTCATGGTGAGAGCTGGAGAAATTAGTAAGATCTTCTGCGTGTGCTAGATGGTTGGCTGAGTGCATTATTTCCAGGTAAATCCATTTTAAATTTATTATAAAAATATAAATCAATATTCCTATCCCAAAACCAGCTTGACGAAACTGTTACTAAGCACCTTCTCTACGCAAGATGGCGTGGGTTTCATCCACAATGGCTCACAGAGAGTGAATATTTAATGTGATTTTTTAAAAAAATTTTAAGTGTTCTGGGGCACCTGGGTGGTGCGGTCCATTGACGGTCTGCCTCTTGGTTTTGGCTGGGGTTGTGGTGTCAGGGTCATGGGAGGGAGCCTTGCCACCCACTCTGTGCTAAGTGTGAAGTCTGCTTGGGACTCTCTTTCCCTCTCTTTCTTTCTATCCCTCTTGCTGAGCATGCATGTGCTCTCGCTCTCTCTCTCAAATAAATAAATAAATCTTAAAAAAATTTTAAGTACTCTGTATTCTAGCAATTGATTTTTTCAAAGCACAAAATTATATCATACATGCAAGGCTAACTCAGAGGCCTCTATCACTTTGTTCACTGTTCTCCAGAGAACAACATTAAGTCATTGGGGAGTTCTTTGCTTTTTTTATCTTGAAATATCCATCAATGGATACGTGATTGTTAGTGGCTAACCAATAGCTAAATCATGTCTGCCTGAATTCAGATGCCACATTTTTTGTGCCTCTGCCATTTCACAGATTGAGAACTTGAAATCATGCCCCCTAGAATATAGTAACCTGAAAGTAAAATTATGGCCTCTCAAACTGCTCCTACCTGTGACTGGGGACCTGCAGATTCTTCTCAAAGATCCTCACTCTTCTAGAAATAGAAGTCCCTATGAGAAAAGAGTGAGTAACTATACTTCTCCCTGCTGTCCTGACAGCTACCAAGAGACTCTGGTATTTCCTTCTCTCTTGCTCTTGCTGCCAGTGGCCTCTACTGCCATCACTGAAGCTGCTGGAGTTATCAAAGCAACAAAGAAGATATCTCAGGAAGTCTAGAAGCCTCCAGGGTTTACCTCCATGCTCAGATGCTAACCAAACTTCCCTCACACTAAAGGCTATGGTGGGGCCAGAATCTCTGATGCTTTTTAAAAGTCTTTGGGACTATAGAAGCTACAGAGTCACGGAAGTCACTGCTGCAAAAAGCCTCCACCTGTGACTGTACCAAAGTTGGTAGCAACTGTTGCTAAGATTTTATTGGAACCAGGAGATCTAGTGGGATAATTTGGCTGAAAGTGGGAACAAAGGGTTATAGATTATCTTAAAGCTCCATTTGCTTAGAAAGCACATTTATGTCATATATTACCAGTTGTTTGGTGGACCTTTTTACAGTTGCTCATAGAGATTATAGGACAGATAAAGCCCTGCCCCCAAGCTATCTTTTGATGATGACACAGCTGGAGAATTTATCTCTTCCTAATTCATTTTGGGTTGTCATCTCGTACTCACAATATGTCAAAGGTTTGGTGAAGTTTCACTGGACAGTGGCAGAAATCCTTCGGATATAGGTTAAGGACAAAGGGCAGTGACGTGCTGGTAAACTAGCTCTCCAGGAAAAAAAATCCCTGATTGGTTGGTAGCATTTGCAGATTTCCGTGGCATCAATACCCCCATTGTGGCTAATTTCAAGCCACCAACATGACATCACTGAACACAGAGCTGAGAAGAGATGAGCATAGTTGGCTCCTGCAAGGCACTGCCAGTTGGCTCCAGCACACCACTGAGAAAGGGCCAAGTACTATACAGCATCAACCTCCTGTTCTTATTTTTTTCCAGAAAAATTCCAGGCAGAATCAGATTGGAGAGATTTCTCTGCATTCTTGAGTAAGATATTATGAAGGCAGAAGTAGGAAAAATGGATATATCAGATAAACCTGATAGCATCACTTGCTTTCTTCACTTACCCTCCATCTGCCTGACAAGAATAAGCACATTCCGCTTAGTCAAGCCTCAGTCCACAGTATTGGACTGTGGCTTCTCAAAGCAGACGGAAAAGCAGGTAGAAGGAGGAAAAAATCAGGAGGAAATAATTTGTCTTCTTAAAGTATGTGACAATAACCTAGGGAGAAAGCACGAGTTTGTGTGGACAAACATAAATAGCCTCTGTAAAGAAAACAAGCTGCATTTTGAACTGAAGTCAATAGTTTGTTCTTGTTTTCTTTTCTCTAATTAGAAATAAAGCTTAGTTTATAAGGACATTGGCTTTCTCTTCTTCCTCACGGTCCTCATTTCAGTAATCCTCTTGGCCAGGGATGCCTCCTGGGAGAGCATGGGTCTGTGGTATTTCGGTAACAGTTACTGATGTGTTGATACAGTCAAGGATCTCTCCTTACTCTCTATGAAGTAATGGCCGCAAACACAGTCCAAAAGATGATGTCAAAGATATATACAAACAAACAATGACCTTGAAGATTTCTAATGCATCTCTAATGGAACAAGCAGAGCAGTGCTCATTGGTCGGTCATGAGCTTCACAATTTGCTGAGAACATATTTGAGCTGGGGAAGAACTGTTGTCAAGAACCAAGAATTAGTCATCAGTAATGTTAGCTAAGAGGATAACTGGACATTCCAAAGAAATTAACTGCTCACTGGACATTTCAAAGAAATTAACTGCTTGCTTTGTGCCTCAGTTTCTCCATCTAAGGCAGGTGACCACTCAATGTTCTTTTTCACAGTCATAAGCTATGAGGCTTCATGAATTAATTTGCTGAAAAGAAAGATTTTAGGTACAAGGCCCTGTGTAGGATGGCAATCTAAGTCATGTTGCATTGTAACAATTCCTGTATTATCTGTTACATTCTATTACTGTGGCACAGTGACAGTCCAAAGACAACCGGTTTTACTGTCACGAACTCCAGAATATGCTTCTTCCAACTGTGCTTAACTGTGTGCCCACCAGTGGATCCTTTTAGGCAGAGAATAATAATCAGAGGGGGTTAATGCTGTCACAGGTTATGTATAAAGAGTGAAGATATAAAAGATGTAGTATTATGACTTTTGTCAGTCACTGAACTAAGGATAAATCCAACATCTGGACTTCATATTTTGGAGCAAGACTATTCATAGCACATGATAAGCATATTCAGCCCAGGGACTTTGCTTTTCTCTTCTTATTCCCTTATTCCACAGAGCTTTGATTAGAAAGCTTTAGATAAATTTAACCCAAGTAAAAAATAAAAAAGGAAACAGAAACGGGTTTCTTGTCTGCATAGCTTTGGTGTGCTTAACTATTTTCCTGATCACACAAGTTCATAAACAGCTTTAGGACAAAAACCACCTAACTCACTTTTGTAACCCCTTCAGCAATTAGCGCACAGAGCTTACACAAAATGTATGTAAGCAGTGCATCTTTGTGTAATTGGATTAAACCAAGTTGGGGAAAAAGCAGTGTCTGAAAAAATGCAACGGACACCAACATATTCTACTTGATCTCCTGGAAAAAGTGGCCCCATTCCAGCTGAAATAAATTGAAGAGTGTGGAAAAAATGTAGGCAGATCTCTCAAAAGTCTTCAGAAATCATAAAGACCTCTGAATGCTGCTTCTACTCATGGGCTTTTTATTAAGAAGACGGCAAATTTATAGGATTCCCAAATGTAACAGAGAAATCAAGAGAGCCAAAAGTGACTAAAAGATTCAGAAACTAGATAAATTTTGAACGACTCCAATAGGAAAGCTCTGCCAGAAATGGGGGTTACAAACAGGCCGCTGACCAACTTTATAGACCAATACTGCATTCTCCTCAAATAACCTCAAATGAAATGTCTCCACATATCTGAATTCTCTCTCTCAGCACATTGACACAGAGGTCCAACATTATAGCAATTCCCCAGATCCTTGAGAGGAGGGAATCTAAGCTACTATGGTAGGCAAATATGGTCATAACTGGAGGTTGCAATGCTATGTTCTTTTAAAGTACAGAACAATAGCTACAAAGAGCAAATACAGAAGTCCTTAAAGCATGCAGGAGGACAGATAAAGGATAATAAAAAGTAAGCTATTCTTAACACTGTAGAACAATATTTACCCCTTGGAATTAGTCAAGCAGCTCAGATTTCAGAGGAATTTAAAAAAATGGATGATCAATGTATAATAGGATACTACAAAGAAATTAGGAAATATTAATACATAACAGTAGCCTTCAAATATAATGATGTAGAGTGGAACTGCCATATTCTTCCAAAAAAGGTTATTGCAGACCTGCTATGATCTGAATGTTTGTGTTCTCCCAAAATTCATATGTTGAAATCCTAATGCCCAATGTAATGGTATTAGAGGGTGGGGATTTTGGAAAGTGCTTAGGTCATGAAAGTGGAGACCTCATAGATGGAATAAGTCCTCTTGTAAAAGACCTCACAGAGCTCCCCTAGCCTCTGCCACCACGTGAGGACACAGAGAGAAGCGAGCAGTCTACAATCCAGAAGAGAGCCTTCATCAGAACCCAATCATATTGCTACCATGATCTTAAACTTCTAGTCTCTAGAACTGTGAGAAATAAATTTCTGTTGCTTATAAGCTTCCTAGTCGGTGTTACAGCAGCCAAAACATACTAAGACAGGACCCCTGTCCAAGTCAAAACTCTAGGTTAAAGGGACCACACATTTGAACCAGGGCATGGTAACTTCCTCCTAATATTGAAATACAAATTTAGGCCATGGCTAAGTAATTCTCAATTAATTTGTGTCAGAAAATCTTTCTTATTACATATACAAGCCCACAAATATTTCTTGAGAACTTATTGAATGCAAAGCATTATGAATATCCTCCCTCACCTGAGTCAATAGAAAAATACACGCATTTGCAGGGCCATATTGCTATGATGATTTGCTTTTCCTAACAAAGATAAAAAATATATATACAATAATTGCATTGAGTAGATGTTATAAATACAAGGAAATAACTTCTGAGTTTTTTTTAAAGAAATTCATTTTTAAAATATATTGTAGGCTCTTTGGGCAACTTTTTTTGTAAATGTAAAATTATTTCAAAATTAAAGTTCAAAAATACATTGTGGCAAATATGAAAATGAGATATGAGCACTATGAGTTGATCTTTTAAAATGCTTAACTTTGAGATCCCTGGGTGGCTTAGCGGTTTAGCACCTGCCTTCAGCCCAGGGCATGATGCTGGAGTCCCGGGATTGAGTCCCACATCAGGCTCCCTGCATGGAGCCTGCTTCTCCCTCTGCCATTCTCTCTCTCTCTCTATCATGAATAAATAAATAAAATCTTTAAAAATAAAATAAAATGCTTAACTTCAAGTAAGTAAAATCCTAAGAACATAGAAATCTGGGATTCCATCTGCCTTCCCTGACCTTCATGGCAAATCAGCTAGGCTTACTGCCAGGCCCATGATGATACAGAAGGTAAAGGAAAAGTTGCAGATGAAAAGAATTTTCACTATGGTTAGGCCTATTGAAGATACTTAATATTTGTTAAACATTTGGTAGCTGTGCAAATCAGCAATAGGGAAATGCTGATATCCATTCACAAAGTGTAATGGCAGGCAAGATCAGACTCTTAAGATCAAGAATCAGGGGTACCTGGCTAGCTCAGTGGTTGAGCATCTGCCTTTGGCTCAGATAGCAATCCCAGGGTCCTGGGATCAATCCTGCATTGGGCTCCCCACTGGGAGCCTGCTTCTCCCTCTGCCTGTGTCTCTGCCTCTCTCACTGTATCTCTCATAAATGAATAGATGAAATCTTTAAAAAAAAAAAAAAAAGATCAAGAATCACAAGAGTTCATGAAACCACAAAGGTGAGGGCCCACCAGGAAACCGCCCCCCCCACCAATTTGTCACTCTAACCTTTAACTCCAATGACTTCTTTTAAGAAATGAGTGTGATTGAAGAGTGAAACTTCCTCCTTTCTCCAACTTCATTTACTTTATATTCCTTTCCAGAACGTTCATCCATATAAATCCATAAATGTCTGCATCATGCAGGATACTTAGCCAGTAGTATCAGTGGAGTAGCCCATCTCAGAGTCCGGAACAGCCCAGCTAATGAAAGGAGGACTAAGTAATTCCCATAAGAGTTTTTTTTGTTGTTGTTGTTTGTTTGTTTAACGTAGGAAACAAAGAAGGATGAAAATGTTTCAAGTTAAACTATGGAAGGACTCTATAGCTGTTAGGATCCACAGTTGAAAAATCTTAAAGTCAAAGCAGAAAGTTTCTTCATTATTTAAACAATTATTCCCTAACTCATTTCTCCAATTTTTACATCAAATGAAAAATAAGAATATTAGAAAATTTGTAGTTAGAATTCATTATTCTAACTCATGAAACATCTATTGAGCAAAAATTTAAAACCAACGCAGAGGTTTTCTTTTTTCCTTGGAAATTTTATTCTCTAAATCACACTATTTAAAGCTCCTTATAAACCACTAAGCAAAAGCAATCAGCAGAAACAAAAACAAATATTTATAAATATTTATGCCAAAAGCATTAGCATTACAAGTATTAGTCAATTTTAAATAGAACATGCCAAGGAAGTAAACAATTTTTAAATACCTTTCAAAAATCTATGGTCAGTGTATCCCTGTCAATCACTAGCTCATTTCCTCAGCTACACACTTCAATTTTTCTGAACAGATTAAAGATCTGTTTTATTTTACTAATAATTATCATTAGCGGGAGTGGGAGATGGTGAAGGCAGAGGGAGAGGGGGAGAGAGAATCCCAAACAGCCTCCATGCCCAGCACAGAGCCAATGTGGGCTCAGTCTCACAACTCTGAGATCATGACCTGAGTCAAAATCAAGAATAAGACATGCAATCGACCAAGCCACCCAGGCACCCCAAATAACTGTTTTAGTAACATGTAATCTAACATTTTAAGGGAAAAAATGGAAGGAATATATATTGCATATTGATTCCCAGCTATACCATTGAATTGCTGCATGACATTGGGCAGCTCACTTCCCTTCTCTGCCTCACTTGTACTTGATTAGAAGTTGCCAAATATAGCCCTTTGGCCACACCCAGTTTTTGGACATACCTTGTTTACCCAGCATGTTTTAAACACTGGGAATTCCACATTTAAATCCAGATTTCTGATTTCTCTTAAAAAATTATAAGATTGGCAACACTGGGCCTACACGCCCAAGTAAAAACAAAGGTTGAAACTGAATAACAGCTGCCCCTTTTGGATAAAGCATGGATTTTTGGTGTTAGATTACCTGTGTGATTCCTTAGCATCTAAGTTTTTGATAAAATAGATTACCTCTGCTTTCTTTCAGCTCTAACATTCCCACATTTAGAGTGAGCTGTATAGCAAAAATCTATTTAACCTTTCAAAGCCTCAGCTTTACTTGAGTATGAAGATACTAATAACATCTGACTACCAGTTGAGTTTTGGAGAAACAAAATGAAATACTGAGTGGGGACTGCTCAGCAATTCCATGCATGTAGTAAGTTCTTTTTTTTTTTTTTAAAGATTTTATTTATTTATTTATTTATTCATGAGAGAAAAAGAGAGAGAGGCAGAGACATAGGCAGAGGGAGAAGCAGGCTCCTCACAGAGATGCGAGACTCAATCCCAAGACCCTGGGATCATGCCCTGAGCCAAAGGCAGACGCTCAACCACTGAGCCACCAAGGTGCCCCTCCAATACAATTCTATGAGTGGTCAATTCTACTTAAATTGAAATTAACAAGCTGATTCTTCTCTTCCGAATGCACCATTAGTACCATCAAAAACTCGACTACGCCAAAAAAACCCAAAAAAACAAAAAAAACCTCAACTACTTGACTCTAATTTTCAGATACATTTTGTTAAGTTAGTTAATACTAAACAAATTGGGGATCCCAAATGAGACACAGTCAATTAAATGAAAACAGTGTTCTTTGAGTGTCTTTGGTTCTCATATTCTCCATTCCTGGCTGAACCTGCTTTCCATATTTGATTTGAAGTATGTTTTGTTTGATCCTACTTATTGCAGTTGCCAGGTCATAGTCTACTATTGGTTATTATTGTTAAATATGCATAACCAATTTAACAGAAACTTCAGAAAGTAGTAAGCCGGGCTTACTACTCATTCATATATGGGCCACAAATGAGCCCATATAGGACCCCACAGGAGTTTTTATCATAGATATCCACATCATTTCAAGTTGCTCTAGTCACTCATACGCAGTAAATCCCCCTGTTACTCACTAGCTCATCTCCTCAGCCACACACCTCATATATTAGACTACTTTATTAATAATGGAACTTAAATGGGCCTGTTCCAATATATGATTGGTACAGATTTGCCCATACTTGAAATGAAAACTCATTTTTAAAATATGACTTGCACATACCATTACTGTGTATGTTTGTAGAGAAAAAATGTAAGTTCTAGTCCAACAATACTTCAGATAGCAAAATAAAAGAAAAATAAAATAATTTGTACACCCCTCAGAGTTTTGTTGGAATCTGTATTCGTATTTATTTAAGTGTTATTTATAATACCTCAGAACTTACAACTGATTAAAGAGAACCAGGCTAGCATACAGGGCATTCCAATGACTTCTAGTCTAGCATAAGGTGACAGCTGTGCCAGATAAGATCAGGATTGCCAGAGAGAAATTACTCTTGTCAATGTAGTATGACTTCTATGCCAACCTGGATTCCCCACCACCCCTCGTCATCACTACAACTGCTGTGCCCTCACTGTCAGCCCCTCCACCTCTGAACTCTGCAGAGCTCTCAGGGAAATACATTTAACACAAAAGGGTCTTTGTGTCAATCATCTCCTCAGTATTCTTAAGTCATTTGCTATTATCCAAGAGTAGATTCTACAGTGCTACATGACCTAGACACTGTCAGGCCCCTCCCCTTAAAGAACCAAGCCCAACTCATCTGTGTTCCCTGAACACATCACCCTTTCTGGAGGTGTCTGGACCGCTCTCCTTCTCTTCCCTACCACTAGTCCTGCGGTTCTTTCAAGTGTCAATTCAGGAATTACTTCCTCTTCCCTAGTTCCCTTAGGAAAACTTAGCTGCTTTCTTTACTCTCCTTGAATGTTGCTCATATAACTATGGCAACTACCATGTTTATTTGCCTGTGTGTGAGCTTCTTGAAAGCAGGAACCAAGTTGTTAAATATTTTTATTCCTAGCACCTAATACAGTGCCTGGCATATTGTAGGCAACTAAATATTTGCTAAATATTGGATAAATGGAACTGCTTACTTCCCATAGCCTATATATGTGTAGATTCCATTCTGCAAAGTCATAAGACTGTTCTCATTACCAGTACAAGTAATTAACAGTGTATTTTTGCCCATCTTCTCAATACATTTTGCTTTCTTCATTTATTCCCTTGGGACAGTTCATCTGTTTGTGCTTAATACCTATCAACAACAGCAAGCTATCTGATTCCATCAATGTGGTAAGTCATTATTTTGCTGAATCTTATAAGTACAAAATTTAATAAGTACCATAGTATATTTGTTATGAAACTTAGAGGATGATCATACCACACAGGACTTTTGATAACTGATTTCAAAGTATTACAATCAGGCTAGTTAGGTTACAAAGACAACACTTAAATGAAGAGATTTACTTATAATCACCCAGTTTTCAAAAATCACAAAATTTTTATTTTCTAAAGCTATTGCTATAGTTAGAGTCTTGGGAGAATAAGTCCTCACCTTGTTCTACTCACCATTTAAATCTGGGCTTTTCACAGCTAAAGGCATGTACTCTGCTAACCACTATGGAGAAGTAGTGTTTGCAGCTGCAATCATTATAAAATATAACAAATTCTTACACTTAATGAGCCTAAGCCTGAATTCTCTACAGTGATATAACTGTGTCTCTTATTAATTGATTGCTGTGGATGTAACCACTGCCTATCTTGATAAAATCTCCCTCTTGCATGTTTAGCCCAAAACTTAAATGAGCTAACCTACATTTCACAGTCATTCACAGAGAAAATTGTGGCTGTATGGAATGGTGTGCTCTCTGTGAATGGGACTATGCACCTCAGTGGTTTCAAATCCATGGTGGCTTCTTTAGTGGTAAACATTTAGTTTACCTGGGTTCACACCCTTGACTTTCACTTGGACAAACCTGAAAGCTCCAGCCAGCTAGAACTGCCAGCTTTTGCATAGTTTTCTACCCACAGCCATCAATCTCTCCCTGGCAATAAAAGGAGACTAAACCTTGGTTTGCCCCAGTGTCACCTGGGAAGATGATGAATCTTTCACTGAATGTGAGCCAAGGATGACGTTCCTCAGCAAAGTAAACCCAGTGTACAACGTTGTACCAGTTCTACAGTTTGGAGAGTCAGATTCTTTACACACAATGTGGCACATTTCCTGAACCAGCTAATTGAGCCAGTTGCTTCTAAAAAGCTGGTGCCAAGTGTCTGCCCAATGACTTAAAACACCTTGCCTTTTGGTTTTTTAATATTCTATGCTCATTTCCTTGGTTAACATTGGTGTCATATCAAATGAAGTCACCAAACCTCAAGGAAGAGACAACTCGTCTCCAAAAAAGTAGAATATTTTTCTGAGGAAATGTTTAGTCAAAACTGAAAAAGAAATGATTGATACATAAAGTTGGTATGACTATGTGGTATTGAGAACCTACACATACTTTTAGCTAAAATGAGGTTTCAGTGTAGGTAGGAAGATAGAGAAAGTGGCTATAAACATAAAAAAAGAGGGTTTTAGATTTCTTTAAAGAATTATTTTTTTCCTGCAAGATATATTGGTAATGAAATTTAAACCTAATTCCTTGAAAATTATTTGCAACTTATCTTTTCCTTTGTTTTTAATGGGCAGGAAGCATTTTCAATGAAAACTATAGTTTACCATGTATGTTAGCTTAAGCCAAGAAGGGAATTTTCAAATCTTGGAATTTTGGATAAACTCAGTGTTACCTAATGGAAACCACAGGAAGCCCTGGGGTTCCACCAACCATTTGAAGATAAAAGCTCAGTGTTTTCTATCACTAGGTTTATAGATATAAGATTTGCTTTACCAAGTTGAAAGTACTTTAAGCACTCATAGGACAGAATAAAAGATGAAGGCTAGTTCTCTGAGAATAAAGAAGACTGAAGTTTGAAAGGTAATGATGAGAACTACAAAGAGCTGAAGTTATTTCTGCTTTGCAGGTATATGGATTTTTGATTAAGGAAAATTTGGAAGGATCTTTATTGCTCAAGATTTTTCTACTGTGCCCTCACTAAACATCCAGATGAGATTACATGTACTAAATCTTCATCTTAAAAACAAACTGTATTTTAAAACCTACGCAGACCCATATATGTCACAAACAGAAATCAGGCCTCTTCCTATTCTTTGAAGATTGAGACTTTGAGGAAGCCAAACAAGGTGTCAACATGGATGAAAGGGAATTTTCTCAGGATTCTTCATCAGCATTTTTCAAATAGAAAAAAGAAATCATTATAATATCACATTATCTCCAAAGAGAGCTGTTCTCTACAAACAGAGTAACATCTTCCAAAACAGCTGAGGAAAGAATGTCTTTATAATTTTATGTCAAAGATGGCATGCTAGAGACAAAGTAAATTGTCTTTGTATTTGGACTTTCAAATTAGTTAACTTTAATCTTGGCAGCCTAAATTTTGTCACACCTTCCTCCCAGATCACTAATTCACTGTGGTATCCTTTGCCTGCTGAGCCTGAATACATTCCTAGAATCCTCAACACATCACCCAAACAACCTCTACTAACAGATCAGAGTTCCTATTCACAAGGATATGTGTTTGGCATTTCTGCTCTCATTCTTTTAAAATGAAACATGATCCATTCTTATGTGCTACTGCTACCTAAATGAGATAGTAAGTAAATCCTTACAAAAATAGATGTCTATGTAGCATGGTTAAACACAAAGTCAATCAAACCCTAACAAGAGTAGAACAGTGGAAGAAATAAGTTCCAAAAACTTATGCTTATTTGACTGCTATGGCAGAAATTCTGAGACACTTACTTCCAAAGCCACTCCACAGAATTAGTAGCTATTCCTTCAGCTCTAAAGTTATGAGTATTTATAAATAACTCATTCAAAATCATCTTTGGGGTGTGGGATTTCACCCAGAGCAATTGATAACCAGTTAGAACCTATTACTCAAAGGTAAAGTACACATAATTCTGATTACTTAATTGATATATCTGATCATTCTAAAAGAGAATTCATTAGTGAGCTTATTAAACAATCATAAAATATTTTAGAACACCTCTTGAATTCAAGAATTAGTTGATATACTAATGAATTTACTCCATTTTGGGAGTAATATAAGTCCAAATGCTAGTGGACATTTTGTTTTATGTTACAGCTGCAGGATAGGGTTGAAGGATAGGGAGTGAAACAGAACAACATGTTCTAGCAGAATTTTTAAGAGAAGAGCCATTGACTTTGCCATGATGTTTATGTTGGAGTATTACTCTGAAAAATTGATGCCATATAATCATTAGAAACAAAATTCAAAAGTAGAAAATGGGAATATTTGCAAATACTATGTACAAATGTATCTATTAAATACACACTGAGGGACACCTGGGTGGCTCAGTGGTTGAGCATCTGCCTTTGGCTCAGGGTGTGATCCCAGAGTTTCGGTATCCAGTCCCACATCGGGGTCCCTGTGAGGAGCCTGATTCTTTCTCTGCCTATGTCTCTGCCTCTGTATGTGTGTGTCTCTCATGAATAAATAAATAAAAATCTTTAAAATAAATAAATAAATACACACTGATTAAACATTAATATAGCAATCAAAATAGCAATAATTAATGACAACATAGAAAGAGCTCTATAAATCAATACAAAAGACTGATGTGTAAAAAATAGGCAAAGTCCTCAATGGGGGATTCACAAAGAAGATAAATATATTTTCATGTTAGAGTGGAAATTCATATAACTTCATCTATATACAAAGTGCATTTATAAAACAAAACAAAAATATCATTAACAGAGATAGAATTAGAAAACTGAATGCTGGTAAGAGTTTGGTGAGATGAACACCCTTACACACAACTCGTTTAAGTGTAAATTGACATGAGATAGTACATAAAACAACAAACTCCTCCCTTTCTTTCTGCAAAGTAATATGACAAACTGCATAAAGAGCCTTAAAAAATATTCATTCACTAAGGTCTAATAATCCCAACTTCTGGGACTTTAGCCTTTTTTTTCTTATTAAGTACTTATTGAAGTTCAATTTGCCAACATATAACACCCAGTGCTCATCTCATCTCATCAAGTGCCCTCTTCAGTGCCCCTCACCCAGTTACTCCAAACCCCTCCCACCTCCCCTTCTGCACCCTTTGTTCGTTTCCCAGAGTTAGAAAACTCTCATGGTTTGTATCCCTCTCTAATTTTTCCCACTCAGTTCCCTTCCTTTCCTTTATAATTCCCTTTCACTATTTCTTATATTCCCCATATGAGTGAAACCATATGATGATTGTCCTTCTCCGATTGACTTATTTCACTCATCATAATACCCTCCAGTTCCATCCACATCGAAGCAAATGGTGGGTATTCGTATGGGACTTTAGCCTTGAGATATAATTAGAAATGAAACCAGAAATTTATTGACAAAGATTTTTATCAAAGTTTTAATAATAGTATTGGATTCCAAATTCCAGAACATTGGAAACAACATATATTACCAATAGTGTGGAAATCATTAAATAAATTATGGTTTATTTATTTGATGAGAAATTACATATAAAATAAGAATTAGATATGAAACTATATCTTCAGTCTAATGCTAATTATGTGAATATAGTACATAAATTATTCAAAGAGACAAAACTTAGAAAGTGCACCAAACTATTGGGCAGTTATTTATAGATGGTGAAATTGTGCATGATTTTTTTCTTTACACTTACTTTTTCCCAAGTTGCCTAGAATGAACATGTTATTTTTGCATTAGAGTTTGTTTTTAAAAAAGTAATATATCACACCATTCAATATGAAAATGTCATATTATTATGAGGGAAAGGAAAGAGAAAAAAAGGAAAGAACTGACAAAGAATGTTGATAACTGAAACTCTGGTCCCCAGTGGTAGGTATAATGTACTATAAAATGTGCACAGTAATTCCCAGCAAGGCATGTGCAAATGACATAGCAGTCTGCCCATCATGCTGAAGCCAAGACTAGTACTCAAAGCAGCTGGTTATCTTGCATTACTCTATGTATTGTTGGGGCTCTTTCCTGTCCTGTTTCTGTTTTTCTTCATAAGTCATCTTCTTGCTCAAAGACTTCTCTCCTCCATGAAATCTCTCTCCATTTCAATGCATCTCTATCCAACTAGAAACCTAGAGTATATATTGTTCATATCTCTCATTTGGCACTTAAATTTCATTGTCCTGCCTTTTGAGTTTTTTCTTATACTGAGATTTTAATGCCCCAATTAGATTTTTAAACTCTACTAGGGAAGGGATAATATTGAAAATTCTTTTGTAGCCCTATTCATTCCTTCAAGAAATATCTATTGAATACACACTATATCCTAAACATTGTTTGAGGTTCTAGGTATATAGAGGTGAAATTTTTAAAAGAGAAGAGAAAATATCTCTGCCCTCAAGGGCTTATTTGATGCCACATCATATGCACTGCAAATCCACAATAAATTATGACAATGGCAGTGATAACAAGGAAGACAGAAACAATGACAAAGTACAATGCATTAGATTTCTATTGCTACTATGACAAATTATCATAATTTCATATCTTAAAACAATATTCATTTATTAGCTCACAGTTTCTATGGGTCAGAAATCCGGATACAGTGTAATTCAGTTGGGTTCTAGAGTCTCACAAAAGTAAAGAGAAGGTGTCAGCAGGGTTATATTCCTTACTGGAGGCTCTGGGAAAGAATCTGCTTCCAAACTCTTTCAGGTTGTTGGCAGAATTCAGTTTCTTGAAGTTTTAGGACTGGAGTCTCTGTTTCTTTACTGGGTATTAGCTGGGAAGCCCTTACTTCCTAGAGGCCTCTCTTTGGTTCTTGCTCATGGCTCCCTACATCTCAGTACCAGAATTGTACATTAAATCCTTCTCACACTTAGAACCCCCTCCTTCCAGCTGGAGAAAATTTTCAGTTTTTAAAGATGCATGGGATTAGATGAGGTCCACCTGAATGATCCAGGATGATCTCCTCATCTGAAGGTCCATAACCGTAATTACACCTGCAAAGTCTCTGCCATGTGACATAACATTTGCAGGAGCCACAAATCAAGGTGTGGACATCTTTGGGGAACTATTCTTCCTACCACAAATAGTAGTAAAAAAGAACAACTGCTTGAAACACTCCAGACTGAAATTACAGATTCAAATAAAGAAATCTAATTAAATCTCCTGAGGTCCCAATGTTTTTTTATTCTTATGAGAAACATTTCTACCATAGGCCTCATTTCCTGATGACCAGATCTAAAACACATTGACAATCTTTTGCTTGTCAATGTTTTTAATTAGCAGAAACCATTTTTGCCATGGCTGAGTTTTCTCCTAGTTATCCAAGTTCCATTTTTTTGTTGGTTTAACTAATTTATTCTCATCTTTGTTCTAACATCAGTCAGACATTGAGAAACCCAAGAAACAAGAGAGGTTTGTTTTGGGGGTTGGAGGAAGAGAGAGCTAAACTATGTATTACCTCATAACGCCCTCAATTATGTAACCTCTCCATGGGACAAGATCAGATCCTGCAGTAAATAGAGCACCTGGGAGGTGGGAGAAGTAGAAAGAAAGCTGTCTTGCCTCTTTGGGAATGGAAAGAACAGAGTGGTCAAGAACTAATCCTGTGACACCACAAACAGACTTTCAAGAGATTGTGGAGGGGACAATGCCAAGTTCATTTGACAGACAGCTCTTTTAATGCTTGTACAGTACCACTTATTCATCTGAGGAGGCAAAAGGAAACTCTTTCAACCCCGATCCCAGACACAGAAAGGAGCCCAGGTTTACGCCCCTCCCTGCCAAGGACAGAGTGCCACTCAACTTCATCTTTGCCTATGAGGCAAACCAGCTGCCCAGGCCCGCTAATGACATCATATCTTGAGGGGTGCAGAAAACAAAATTGTGGGAGCTTCTTCTTAGCATGAAATGTATTCAAAGTTCATTTCCACTGCAATGTCCAAGCACCAGTGTTTCTTGGGAAGAAAAATTACTAAAGAAAAAAAAAATTGTGTGAATAATATTACATGAGGGGACAATCAAATTAGAAAATGTAGACAAAGGTGTTTTGTAAATTTGAAGTAAGAAGGTTTTTTATTTTTTTAAGCTGGTTGCTATTATTACTCTCAATTCCAACGCCTTTATCTCACCAATGACAAAACTGACTCTAGAACAGCTTGACTTTCTCAAGATCATGTTATTCCCTTGCTCAAAGAACTTTCAAGGGCTGTCTGTTACCCACCAAAAAAAGTTAAATCTCTTAGATTTTCATTCCAGGCCTTTCTTATCCTAATACAAATTACTTTTCAAATCAAATCACCAATTAACTACTGACGAGCTACTAAGGTCAAGATGCTATTAGGCTCTGTGGGCATAGGCAGCCACAAAAATACATTTTATTTCTTAATTTCTTTTATTTTTTTTTTTTTATTTATGATAGGCACACAGTGAGAGAGAGAGAGAGGCAGAGACACAGGCAGAGGGAGAAGCAGGCTCCATGCACCGGGAGCCCGACGTGGGATTCGATCCTGGGTCTCCAGGATCGCGCCCTGGGCCAAAGGCAGGCGCCAAACCGCTGCGCCACCCAGGGATCCCATACATTTTATTTCTTAAAACATGTTCTATTTCCAACAGGAACAATAACTATAATAAACTCATCTGCCTACTATACTTCAAACTTACCCTGGATTTTTTCCACCTTGGCATCTTTATCATGCCATTTCCCACACCTAAAATGCTCTCCACCATCACTACCTCTTTCTTTCAAACTCTTACCTTGCAGGCCCTGATGAAATGCTCAGTCTTTTAGGAAGTCTCCCCACACACTACTAAACCAGTGGTTCTCAACCAGGGCAGTTTTCCTCCTCAGGAGCCATTGGCAATGTCTGGAGAAATCTTTGATTATCACAAGAGGTTCTGGCTTCTGTGAGTAAATACCAGAGATGCTCTTAAACATCCTACAATGAACAAAAAAGCCCCAACAACAAAGATTTCTCCAGCCCAAAATGTTAATAATGCTAAGGGTGAGCCGCCTGGTACAAGAAGAAAGTGGAATCTCCTCCTCTGAACTATAATACTAAATGTGTCAGCACTCTTTTGGCATTTCGCATATATTTTATCTTATATTTTTAAGATATTTATAAAATATCTTATATTTTAGACTTTGCACATATTCCTTTCCTAAACAATTTTGAAGTTTGGAAGGAACATGCTATTAAGGTAGGCCCTTCAATGTTTGATTCCAAACCTATAGTAACCATTGAAAAAAATCTCTTGACAAAATATTTTTCTATCCTTCAGTACTAATGAGCTCTCCAGATTAATAGTTAATCACTTTCACATTTTACCAGTTCCAACATCTTCGAGATTCCCTTATTTTTATGCTACATTCTCAAACTCCCTACTTTCATAAAGATAATAAGTCCCAATGGGGAAAAAATGCCATAATCCTAAATTGGTCAGATAAGTCTAATTCAGAGGATGCCTGGGTGGCTCAGCAGTTGAGTGTCTGCCTTTGGCTCAGGGTGTGATCCTGGAGTCCCAGGATCAAGTCCCACATCAGGCTCCCTGCATGGAGCCTGCTTCTCCCTCTGCCTATGTCTCTGCCTCTCTCTCTCTCTCTCTCTCTCTCTCTCTCACTCTCTGTGTCTCATGAATAAATAAATAAAATCTTTTTTAAAAAGTCTGAATCGAGTTGAAAAGGCAACGTGTCATGTTCGGCACAAACACAAAGATGTGTATCTCTGCTTTATCATCTATTTCTCCACATGCACACTTCACAGACTGTTCTCTTTGTATAATTTCTCAAGAGCTTAGAGTAGAAAGGAGAAGGAGTCAGGTGCCTGTAGAAATTCTTCTACTTTCAATTATGGTTAACATGGTTAATTATGGTTAACATTTAAGCAGGCCAGGGTTAAAAACTCTGATGCCTCCAGCACTGAAAAGATTATCTTTCACACTATTCCCATATGGGATTCAAAACAATTTCTACCAAGTTATAACTTTCCATATAGTGTTTACTTCCACACTGGTGCTTCTAAACTATGTTTAATTCTTTCAAACAAAACATTTCTCTTCTCTTCTTTCTCTCTCCCTCTCCCTTCCTCTCTTTTTTCCTCTCTCTCCCATCTTAATAGTGCCCTTACCACATACTTAGTCTTCTGATAGAGAAATCAGCAATGGCTAGAAGAAATTGTCTGACATCCTTAGCCTAACAATTTTGAAAAATATTCTTTGTTTAGAACAGATATTTCTAATGAATGCAAAAATAACCAAATAAGAACATCTCCAAACATCTAATCTGATTAAGGTCTGGCTTATCTCTATAATTAATCAAAAGAATTTAGGGAAAATAGAACCATATCTTCATTAAAATTTTCACCTAGAACACTTCTTTTCAGTGGGTAAAGGAGAAAGTGATTTTGCTCCCCAGATAGTGTTGCCAGATTTAGCAAATAAAAATACAGGATGCTCAGTTAAATCTGAATTTGAAATAAAAAACAAACAAAAAAAGAGTTTTTTATAAGCACTTCACATAAAATGACTTATTTAATCCCCATGACAACTTTAAGAAGTAGGCATGGAAACCAAGGTTTAGAGAGGTTAAACAGATTACCCCTGACACAAAACTGGGAAGACATGGGCCTAAATCCAGGTATGATTCCAGAGCCCAATGGCTTGAACATTCTGATATTTACCAAGTCAGAACATACTCTTCAACATGATCAAAATAAATTTTTAATGCATATATGTCCCATTCAATATTTCAGACATATTTGAAAAGTATTCATTCTTTATCTGATATTCAAATTTAACTGAGTATCCTGTGTTTCATTTGGCAACCTATCCTCTGGGGACATCTGGCAATGTCTAGAAACTTTTTTGGGTGTCAGAACACGGGAGGATGCTACTGGCATATGTAAAGATCAGTAATTGTGCTAAACATTCCACAATGCATAAAATTATTGGGACCAATATGTCAATAATGTCAAAGTTGAGAAACCCCAATCTAGAATCACCTTTGAGAGCATCTAATCTTCCCTCTTCTTTTAATTAGAGAGGAAAAGAAGGCCCAGGGGAGTTAAGTAGCATGCTCTAAGACTCAGAGCTAATTACTTTCAAATTCGGTCAACTTGGAGGCAAACCCAGAAAACTAGTTCCATTTGTGTGGCCCGGAAATGTTACCTACTAAAACAGATACACTTCAGCTATCCAAGAGTGTATTCCTTCAGATTTCCCCAATAGAGAACATTAATTTAGCCCCTGGGTGGCCTCTGCCTGGGTGGAAGAGGGGGTATAGAGTTTGAGACAAAATTTTTGTTCAAATATTTTTCCAAATCTTTTTCCCCAACCTTAATTTTATTTATAGGAAAGGAAGGGAAGAGTGAAAATGCTGGCTTGGAATGAGTTCCAATCATGTCTACTCTCCCCAGCTCCCACTTTTTCTTTGACCAACAAAGACACATTGTTGGAGTCTTTAGGAGAGCTGAACTTTCCTTATTCAAGGATCTTCTGACTCCTGAACGAGGGAAAATTGCTTAAATAGAAACCAACCCAAAGAAGTTATTAAGTATTACAAAAGGAAAATGAAGGCATTGATGAAAACTACTAGAGATTATTTGGGGGATGGCCAAATGTCAGAGGCCTGTGAAATAACACGAAGTGGTGTACTGAAAATGTATTCATACGTCAATTCTTGCCACATAAGGTTTGCTTGGAGGCCCCAAAGCAAGCAACATGGCTCATCTAAGTAAAGAGCTAGCCAAGATAATCTAATGACCTAAGAATCTAATGACACTATACACTGTCTCTGATCCTGCTTAGTTTTATTTTAACAGACCAATTTTTATTGCTTCTCTTCTGTGAGTGTCTGCAATGATTCCCTGACACTGCTTACTGAAAATTTTTCTTAAATTATGAGTTGAGGTTTTTAAAATGCAGTTTTTAAAATATTCATTCAGCATGTTATTAATTATTAGTATGAATTTTTGACAGGCCTGGCCTAAGAGGAATAATTGCTTTAACAACATCATCTAACTAAGGAAATATTCATCCTACTAAAATAATTTTTACATGAAATATATAAATGAATTTAGGAAGGGCATGTACTATTGCAGATTTTGGGAAAGAGTTTATTCCTTCTCAGTTCCCCCAGCCCCATCATTTAATCACTGTAAAACCTTTCAAAAGAAATATGACTTTGCCATTAACATTATCCTTCCTAGGCCTGGTACAATCAACCTCTGAACCTATTGCTTTTTAAAATCCTCTTGGAACAACAACCTGTCATTGTTATTTATATTAATGTTTACATTCCCTTATGGATACAGAAGTTCCAATTGCTTTTTGATCCACTGATTTAACAGGGATGCAGTACAATTGCAGCCTCCTAACTGTCAAATAGTTCCTGTCTCTTAATATTTAGGTTACCCACACACTTTGCATTCTCTATTCTGCAAGAGAATTAGAAGATAATTTTCAGAAATCTGAATGCACTTGTGTTTTTGGAAGCTAATTTTTCCAAATACTTACATTAATCACTTCAAGTAAGTTAAGTAATTATAAGTAATTTCAATCAAATGTTAATTTGAGAAAGGAAATGCTACTGACTCTTGGACTTTTTCATTTTATATGGAAAAGCACTTGGGTCCCAATGGAGCCAGGAGAGATAGCAGTGATTCTATGACTAAGGAGTCCCTAGAATTCCTTCTACTTTGGACCTTACAGACAATAGAAAATCTCCTCATCCCACTAAGTTAGAGCATGTCTAGGGAGTTTTTGGTTAGAACCACAAGTATTTGTACAGTCTCCACAACTACACCCTTCTCAGGAAGTGTAAGGCATCATCAAGCTATATAGAACCATCCAGATGTCTTTGGGAAGTTTCAGTAAATATATGAAGATTGACAAGGGATGGAGATACTCTCCCAGAATTTACCATCTTTGGAGGATGTCATCCTTCTGCCATTCTAAAGGCATTCAGCTCTTAAACACCTTTATGATGACTTAAGATCATTCTCTATATATTTATATATTTTAAAAAGAAACAATGTTGCTTTGAGGAAAATTTATCATGTCCTAAAGCAATTGGCTGAATTTTGTCTAGGACTAATATTAAATATTAAATAATCTCTGTAGTTGAGAGTTATTTTACAAAGTAAACACCTTGGAACTTCAGCTATTTTAGAGGAAAATAAGTATGGACAATGATTTCCATTTTCCACTATGGCCTGATTTAATACCCAAGTTCAAAGCTCCCCTTTTGGAAATGGGAGTTCATCCTCTATTCTTGAAATTCCATTGTGAACCCCCTAAAATATCTATGTTTTTAAACATCTCAGCTCAGAAGGTAACCAAGGCAATATGGCCAAAAGACACTATAAAAGACTGAGTTTTTCTGGGTGTTAAAAAAAAAATCTGTTGAACTAGAACGCTTGTTAGTTTTTTCTTTTTTTTCCCCCCAGCTTCACTGGATATGATTTGTTTATAAGAGAGAGATAAGACATGCAGATAAAAATAGAACTTGTCCAAATAATTTGATTTAAGAAATATTGAGTATTTTCCAATTTTTCTGTGGCCAGGATTTTGGGTATATAAATACTGTAGGGTTTACTATAATAACCACTACCCTCCATGGACCTCCCTTATCTATCTGATCTTTCACTTTGTGAAAGATCTCTCATCAAATCTCATCAAATCTAATTTCAAGAAATCAGGTTTTTCTTACTCTTTAAATCTGAGTTATGAAGAACCTCAGCCTACAAAAAAGTTATATTAATAAATTAATATTATAACAAAAAAGTTATAAAAATTAACACATATAGCCCTACTATGTGCTAAGCATTGCTCTAAGCTAAATCATCTTGAATAACAATCAGAACTACCTTACAAAGTAGTACTAATATCATTCCTATTATACAGATGAGGAATGTGAGGCACAGAGATGTTAACTAACTTACATAATATTGCTCTGTTAAAATGTGAGCCCAGGCAGCTAGACTCCAGAGTCTATCAGTCTCTCCTGACACCACAGAATATTGATTGATTTGGACATCGAATTTTTCCTTGTGGGGTACTCAGTTGGTTATGAGTCTGCCTTCAGTTCTGGTCATGATCTCAGGGTCTCGGGGATTGGGGCCTTGCATCAGGCTCCCTGCTGAGCAGGGTATCTGTCTCTCCTTCTGCTCTTCCCCCACTCATGTTCTCTCTCTCTCTCTCTCTCTCTCTCAAATAAATAAAATCTTTAAAAAGAAAAAGGAGTGTTTCCTTGCTTAAAATTATGTTTACATACATATTTTTAGATGGGATCTTATGCTGTTTTTTACTAATCATATTATGAATATTCTTCCAAATTTTCATAGAGCAAAGAGAAAAAATAAGTGTATTGCTCTCAAAGTACAGAATCATTTGAGAAATTTGTCCTAATCGTGATATAATTTCCTCCAGAAAACTTGCAGCTTAAGACATATGGTACAGTAGGAGAATCATCCCTGAACTAAAAATTGATCCTGGATCAGAAAAACATGAGCAATAATTTCCCTGGACCCCTTTTATTCTCAGATTTCCAAATAAGGGTGGTAAATTAGGCAATCTTCATATTCTAGGTACTAAGGGGCCTGCATACACACATTGGAAAACAAACACTCAAGAATACTGAGTACCACTTCAGCAAGTGTGTGCATGTGACACACATGCGCAGTGGAAGAAAAGGACGTGGTGTGAGTGATAAGGGGGGACAAGAGAAGGCACTTATAAGAACTTTCAAGTGGGACTTGCGTAAATGCATAGCCAGCCCCCAAGGCTATGATGATATAGGTGAGATTGTTGGCAGTGCCTTTTCCCAGCCTCTACCTCTAGGAAAGTGCATCTTTACCTCTCTGGTTACACTCTTCAGTCTCCTTCTTTGTGCTTCATATTTGGTACAACTATTCTTATCACTTCTCTTTTTTACCAACTGTGAATCCGATGTGGACCCGCCCTTTCTAAGTATCTCAAATCTTTAGGACATGTCTTCAGATATGTTACACTCAGAGGTGCTGTTTTAAATACTTAACAATCAGAATGATGCCAGCTGTAGTGCTAAAGCAAGGTTCTAGGCCCCACGGCACTAAATTTGAACACTTTTGTTTCTGGATCATGGAGAAGCACAGAGAATCCCAGGCTAAAGGCCACACAGATGCGATGGCAGAGTCACCAGTCAAATGGAGGTACACTGGCTCGATAAGAACAGGTAACAGCTGTAAACAATCAGTTTGCCCATCCTGGCTTGTACTAACTCAATAGAAATCCTGAGGATAACAAAAATTATTGAAAATAAGGTTAAATCTTAATCAATTAACTCTTATATACACACACATACTTAATGTGTGTGTACATATATGTACATACACATATCAATACACAGATACAGGTATACATAGTTATCTATGCACAGCAGCTACTTCAAGAGATCTCTTTCCTTCCTCGCTCTAAAAAATTCTCTCTCAAACTCAATCCAAGCCTACAACCCAGCCTCTTTTTTCACTTTCCTGTTACCCCATTGTCCTCTGGGCTGCAAAGGCAGGTCGGTTCCATACACCTATGCCACCATCACTTTACTTGGCACACCTTTCTAGCATCTCCTCTTCACCACCTCCACTGGGACCACAGTGGCCAAAGATCCATTTAGTTGGAAGTGGGAGGGTCTGGGATCAGGCTAATGGAAATGAAAGATTATGGCTACCCAGACATTTATGTTTTTATTGTCACATGACTTCATCTGTACAGGAGATCTTCAGTGGCAGCAGAATAAAAAATGAGCACCTTGTACGTGAGAAATGTCAAGTCGAACTATTTGGCTCTTGGTAGAGAATAAACAAATGAGACTGATGAGGAAAGGACATTACTGAGCAAAGGGCCATAAGGCCAAAGTGTCTGCATTTAGTGTCATGAGCTAGGGCATTTACACATCTTAGAATCATAGCTGTCAGTACAACTCAGGCTCACTGCTGTGCCCCCTATATGCTTCGTATCTCCTTTCTCTAAATTATAATCTTATGGAAAGAAGGAATTTAATTTATTAAGCATAACTACTACTTGGAAGTTAGCATCTCATATACAAAATAATCTTTGAGTTATCTTGTTTCCTTTTAGCCTTATTGGTTACTGTGGTGTGTGTGTGTGTGTGTGTGTGTGTGTGTGTGTGTGTGTGTTGGGGTAGGGTAAGGATGAGCCTAAAGAGAAAGAAAAAGAACTAGTTAATTACACTTACATGCAGATATAGCTAAATATCTTTTTTTAAACATAAATATCCAGTTTGGGATTACTCAATTAAGAAAGCAAATCAGCTGAAAAACAGACTGAATGAGAGTCCCCTACGTTAACTCAGATGACTCTCCTGAAACTTACAAAACTTAAAGTTTTCTGGGTATCATTATGATATGGGTCTTGTGCATAACATGGGCCACTACAATATGTTTGACCTGGAAAACAGCCAAAGATAAGAGTCTTAATCAAAGAAAAATATTAGTAAAAGCATTATGGCAGCAGCATAGTTAAACCAAGAATAAGCTATCTAGTGTTTCTTATCTTAGTTTATTTATATTGGTTCCTTTAAAACTTCATGACCCTGAGAGTCAGTGAACTTTTTCCTTATCATTTTATTTCCATATCCAGAGATATTTGTAAATGGTCACATTTATGGAAGAAGGTGCTAATTGAGTTGTTCACATTAGAACTGGTAAGTATTTATTTAACAGGGGTTAAAAGCAAGGTAGAAGGAAAGGAGGGGACAGCTGAAAAAACTGCTATGCTTCTGTGACGTTTTTTTAAATCCATGTTTTATGAATTAAAACTACGGAAAACTATCACGATGTCTAAATATTTAAAAGGAAATATTATGCTTCACAGAGTCATTCTGGCACAGATGTTGGACTGTTCCATGTCTGCCCTTTGGAATCCAAGAATCATATCCTTGAGGTCATCCTTTCAAGATTATGAAGCCCCACAATTCTGATTAACTTGTTTTTATGAGACCCTGGCCTGGTGCTCAAATACTTATGTTTAATTATTTCATTCTTTTAAATAAACAGCAAGATTTTCTTTCCTATAACTTAAAAAGAAAATTTTTATGCTGTCATGATAAATAAAATACATGTAAAGTACAGTAATTTAGGATATACTGCTAAAGATATTATGGGATCAGGAGAAAAAAAATACCAGCATATATCCTAATGTATTGATATTAACAAAAAAAAGCAAAAGTACTTCCTGAAAAATCACAGAAAAACCCTTGCACACTAACTATCCATGCCTGTAGGAAAACTTATCCTTTTTTTTTTTTTTTTAAGATTTTTATTTATCTATTTATGAGAGAGAGTAGCAGAAGAGACAGGCAGAGAGAGAAGCAGGCTCCCTCTGGGGAGCCTGATGCACTACTTCATCCCAGGATCCGGCCCTGAGCTGAAGGCAGACAATCACTGAGCTACCTAGGTGTCCTGAAACATATCCTTTTTTAAAGCCAAAATGAATGCCTAAACATTTTGTGAATGTGTCTAAAGCAAAAATTAGAGACATTTCTTTTCCTAGCTCACGCTAAGAACGAAATGATGACATTTTTATTCCACCCCATAGCCAGCCAATTCATACCTTCAGATATACAAAAACTTACAGTTCATTAACAGAGAATATATTTGCTTACCTATCAATAACACCATTTCCATCCCAAATTGTTTTCCCAAATCTGTACTTGCATATCCAATAGGTTACTCAAATTCTTTACCAGACATCCTAAATGCAACATGTCCAAAATTCAATTCTTGATCTTTCCTTTAAACTTCTCCTCATCAACCTTCCCCATTCCCTTAATGGCACCTCCATCCTTTTAGCTGCTAGCCTGAAAACTTAGGAATCATACCTGACCACACCCTTCCTCCAATGTCTACCATCCAACCCATCCAGAAATCTTATTGTTGCTACTCACAAAATATATCAGGATCTGACCACTTTTCACCACTACCACCCCAGACCCAGCCACCATCTTCCACCTGGATTTTGCAACAACCTCTAAGTGGTCTTCTTGCTTCTGACCTTGTCCTACTATAACGTCTTAATGCAGAAGCAGACTTAGCTTTTTGAAATTTAAGTCAGATCATGTTCTTTCTCTTTTCCAAACTCTTTCAGAATAAAAGTCAAAATTCTTACAATGGTCTCCCAGAGCTCTTCTCCAACTACCCTCCTTGCTTACTCTGGCCCAGCCACACATCTTGCTATTCTTTGAACATGACACTCATGCTCCCAACTTGGGCCTGTGCCCTGTTTTTTCATCTGGTTAGGATGCTCTTTGCACAGATATTCACATGGGTTTACTCCCTTTCAAGTCTTTTACTTCTGACCATTCTACTTAAAATGTACTGTAACTGCTCTACTTAAAATTATAATGCTCATTTCCCTACGCACACCCAGCATTCCTGATTCCTCTTACTCTGCTTCACATTTTGTTTTTTAAAAATTATCTTAAGACTTGTGATATTATTTACTTATTTATGCTTATTATTTGCAATAAATATCCCCCTACCTCTGGCATGTAAGCTCCACAAAGGAAGTGTTCTTTGTTTAGTATACCCATATATCCCAAGCACCTGAAATAATACCTGGCACTTGGTAGGCACTTGATAAATGTCCATTAAATCGGGCAGTGCCAGTGGCCCAGCGGTTTATCACCACCTTCAGCCCGGGGTGTGATCCTGGAGACCTGGGATCAAGTCCCACATCAGGGTCCCTGCATGGAGCCTGCTTCTCCCTCTGCCTGTGTCTCTGACTCTCTCTCTCTCTCTCTCTCTGTGTGTGTGTGTGTCATGAATAAATAAAATCTTTAAAAATTTTTTTAAAATAAATAAATATCCATTAAATTAATGAATGGGTGAACGAATTCAGTACTTAACAAATAGTGGAAATTCACTGTTGGTCTTCATATATATATTCATTCATCAATAATTTTATTATTCACAGAGTACCTATTCTGTACTCAATGTGTATCCATAACTCCATTGTTCCACTAGACAATCTGACAATTAAGATCTGGATCACATTTGATGTACAAATCTACAGAGATAAAACAATTAGGATGGAAAGGACACAAATTAAGAGATTACCTAGTTCAGCATTGTCTAACAGCACATTCTACAATAACAGAAATGGTCTATATCTGTGCTGTCTGGTACAATAACCAGTAGTTACATGGATCGTTGAGCACCTGAAATGCAACTAGTATGACTAAAGAACTGAATTTTTATTTTTGTTAATTAAATGAAATATCAGTAGTCACATGTGGCTAGTGGGTACTATGCTGGACAAAATAGCTCTAGTTTATCCCTTTGCTTCTAACTAGGTCTTTCCCTAATATACCCAATGTAGGTTGTTAACTATACTACTTTTTTCCTCATAAAAGATTACTAATGGCTGGTTACCATCTCTTGTTAACTAATCTTTCTGTGGTTCATGAATGTGTCATCTTTTGCAATTATTGTTATTTTGTTAGCTAATGTAAACTTTTTATATCACCCAATTTATTAAAAACCTTCAAAATATAAAAAAAATAAATAAAAATAAATAAAACCCTTCAGGGGTCACCTAAATGGCTTAGTCAGTTAAGTGCCTAACTCTTGGTTTCAGCTCAGGTCATAATCTCAAGGTTGTGAGATTGAGCCTCTATTGAGCTCTGCACTCAGCTTAAAATTTGCTTGAGATTCTCACTTTCCCTCTCCCTCCCTCCTGCCCCTCTCCCTGCTGCCATTCTCTCTCTCTCTCAAATAAATAAATAAAATCCTTAATAAAAAAAGAAAGCTTCAGGGGTAGCTGGGTGGCTCAGTTGGTTAAACATCTGCATTCAGCTCAGGTCATGATCCCAAGGTCCTGGGATCAAGCTCTGTGGGGAGTCTGCTTCTCTCTCTCCCTCTGGTCCCTGCCCCATGCACACATACACACACACACTCTCTCTCTCTCTCTCAAATAAATAAATAAAATCTTTAAAAAAAAAACCTTCAGAATTTATCCTCTAAATCCAATATCATATTTTGCCTACTTTGCTACTTGCATAATGTAATTTCTGCTACTTTTTAAACTTTATTATATGATTGTATTGAGGTATAATTGATGTATAATAAACTGTGCATATTTTAAGTGAGCAATTTGATGAGTATTGATTGACATAAGTATACACTCACGGAACCATCGCCATACATAGTATAACTTAAAGCTCAAATGACCTGAGCCACTGCTGACCCATAGGACATTATTGTGCAAATTAGGGGAAAAAGGAACCTCCCACCCAGCAGAAACTCTCCTCTCCAAGGACACATAGTGTAGTAAACAGTGAGTTCAATTTCAGCTCTACCTATCTCTTCAGTGGTGCCTCATACACTAACAACATACCCAACCATCAATGGCAGTCCTGAAAACTGGTGTGTTAAATTCATTTTTAAAACATATTCCTGGGGCAGCCCAGGTGGCTCAGTGGTTTAGTGCTGCCTTCAGCCCAGGACCTGATCCTGGAGACCCAGGATCAAGTCCCACATCAGGCTCCCTGCATGAAGCCTGCTTCTCCCTCTGCCTGTGTCTTTGCCTCTCTCTGTGTGTCTTTCTTGAATAAATAAACAAAATCTTAAAAAAAAAACATATTCCTAAGTTTTGAATATTACATTCTGGTTTCTACTTCAAGGTGGTAAAATAGGAATAGACTGTATCTTCCTCTTCTCACTGCATTCCTTAAAATTTTAGAAAGGACTTTTGAATTCATATAACTAGAAAATAATATCAATCTTGGAAGGACTATAAATTTTGAGAAAACAATTGAAGACAAAAAGAAGATGGGATCAAACTGAAGAATTAAAACTGCTGTAGCTCAGGGGCACTTGGGTGGCTCAGTCAGTTAAGCATATGACTCTTGATTTCAGCTCAGGTCTTAATATCAGGGTAGTGCATTCAAGATCCACATTGGGTTCCATGTCATTAAAAAAATAAAATAAGATAAATCACAGCTCAACAAAAGAATAGGAGAGTGCTGTCAAAAATGTGAAGAATGTCTACCAAGGATGGGAGAGATGCTAGGGACAATAGACAAGTGTTACTATTAGATGACAGCAGCCAGAAGAGACAAGAAGGTGAAACTGAGCACTTGCCCTATATCAAACTGGATCACATTTTGAGTCAAAGAGCAGAAACATAAATTGATGACTTCATCTGGAAACAATGGGTATTAGAGGTTAGCTCAAAGAAACAAAGGAGCATCCTGGATACCCTGGATGGCTAAAACTACCCAAGAGGAATGAGACATCCCCTCAGTTACCAGAAGCTAGCTTCAAAAGCACCCTGTCCAGTAGCAGCCCTATACCTCCCACATGCTCTTGCAACAGACTAAAATACAAGTTCCAGCAGCAAATCCTGCCCCTGTCTCTAAGCAGCCAAAGGGATGCAGAGAACAAACAGACAAACAAGAAGACTCAGCTATAAGAACACTCAGTTGGGAATCACTAAGCACTGGAGAAAGGCCAATAATATTAAGAAGAGATAAAACAGAGTTCTTTGCCTTTAAAAAGTAAAGAATTTATACCTAGGAACCAAAACTAATAAAGAAGTTAGGATAAGACTTTAGAATAACTATAATTCATATCCATAGAGGATATTAAATCCAAAAAAAGTACTGATTGAAAAATACAACTTAAAATTTTGATCATTGAAATCTAATACTCAATAACAGATATTCCATTATTCAAATAACAGAATAATCAAAGAATAAATGCTGAACTAGAATATTAAGCCAAAATTTTTTCTAAAATGTATTAAAAAGTGATGAAGGGATATAAAGTATAAAATAAAAGTTATGAATCGTGTAAAAATAAAACCTTTAATCACCAATATAACTGGAGTACCTAAAGAGATATAAGGGGTAATGAAGGAAGGTAACATATACATTAGTCACAATTTAAGGACTAACCAAGTACTGAGTAAGATAAATTTTTAAAACCCACATTTAGACATTATATTAATGTTTCAGAAGACCAAGAACAAAGGAAACAAATCCTAAAATGTGAAGGAAATAAAAACAATGGTCTACAGAGAATTCCTTGACGATGTATGAATGAAATAAAAGAGCAAGGAAAAAAGTTAAACCCCCAATTTTATACCCAACCCAACTATCATTCAAGATGAAAATGAAACACGAAGGAATGAGTAAGTTTGCCATCTAGAATAACTCTTTGAAATAATTAGCCCCCCAAATATAAAATAAATATGGTAATAAGGAAGTTCTGAGAAGCAACAGGTAAAAAGAAATCCATTAAATTACATTACTAATTCTATTTAAGTCTTGATTTTTTACAACAATGATATGATTTTTTAAATAACAATATAGAACTAAAAGTCCAATAATTTCAACATGGAAGGAAATGGTAATGAAAGGGAATCTTTCAAGTAAAATTGAAACATATAGAAATTTTGTCTTGTTCAATGAATGTAGAAAGAAACTAACTCTGGATTCTAATAGAAAATATATTTTACCTGCATGTATTAAAAATTGAGTAGTAATTACACAAATACAATTTATAATTTTTGCACCATAAGAAAAAAAAAGAAAATTAAAACAATCCAACAAAGGCAAAAAAAAAATTACATAGTATTCAAATTTATAACCTCCCCTCAAAATTACCAGGCCTACAATACTTCATAAGCAACTCTTATCAATGGTTTTAAAAAACTAAAAAGTCATATTTTAAACAAAAAAGAATGGGAAAATATGAGAAGCCACCAAGCCATTTAGGTATGTGTTATAAGCTTTCTGAAAATTCAAAATGAGATTGCATAAGGAAAGAAACTTATAAGCCAATCTCATAAATATCAGTGCAAAAATGCTAAATAAAAATAAATTCAACGATCTATTTAAAAAAATAATGCATTATGATCGGCAAGGTTATTGAGGGATACAAAGATAAATTTTTCTAATAAGGAACAACCAATGTAATTCACTAACATAATTCATAAGATTCAGGAAAAAAATAATTTAAATGATGTCCCAAAAACTTAATTGTAGAGATACATATGTGAGTGTGTATGTCAGTGTGTGTGTATGTATGAAAGCTAACAACAGAGAGAAACTTAATTTGTTAAAAGGTATATACCCCCCAAAATACAGCAAACATGATATTGGAAAGTGTGTTTAAGGTCAGGAAAAAAAATGAGAATGCCACTGCTACTATTTAATATCAGAGTGGATGTCCTAGTCAATGGAATCAAATAAGTAAGACCATATTAAGTGATATAGAGATTGGAAAGTAGGAGACAACTACTATTAATTTCAGGAAACATGATATCTACTTAGAAACATAATCAAATGAAGAACTACTACAACTAAGGAGGAAGTTCAGTTAAGATGGCAAAAACAAAATCAGCATAAAAAATCAACAACTTTGCAATACATTGACCTCAATGGTTTTTTAAATGTTACTAGAGTGGGTCACCTGGGTGGCTTAGTTGGTTGAGCATCCAACTCTTGATTTGAGCGCAGGTCATGATGTCAGGTTCCTGGGATCGAGCCCTACCTCAGGCTTCACATTCACTAGGAGTCCTTTGGGGATTTTCTCTCTCCCTCTGCCCCTCTCCCTGCTCATACACTCTCTCTCTCCAGAGTAAATAAATACATCTTTAAAAAAAAATGTAACTGAGGAGAAAATCACATTCCCAACAGTGACAAATATTAAATTACAAAGTCCTTAGGAATAAAATCAGTAGAAGTAAATAAAGTTTCTGTGGAAAAAATTACAAAATTTAACTGAAAAAAACATAAAGTGTCCTGATAAAGAAAAATATGCCACATTCATAGATGGAAACATCAATACTTTTTAAAATGTAAATTCTTTTTCAAATTAATGTATAATATCAATGTAGTCTTTTTCAAAATACAAATAGAGTTTCTTATAAAATTCTAAAATGTATATAGAATATTGGATGAACAATGATAACTAAAGTTATTTTTAAAAAAAGAAATACAAAAAATACAAAAAAAGGAACTTGTCCTTATAAACATCAAACATATTATAAATATGTGGTAATTATGACTATGTGATATTAATGCAACAACATGCAAGTAGTTTAAAGAAACAGAATAGAGTCCAGAAACAGACCCACATACAAAGGAATTTTATAGATTGTAATTGTTAAAATCATAGACTGTAAAATCTAGACTCTGGGGTTTGTTTTCTTGTTCTACCACTACTTCACTATGTGCCCTTAGGCAAGTTACTCAATATATTTCTTTAAAGATTTTATTTATTTATTGAGAGAGGAAAAATGAGCAAGAGAGAGAGAGAGAGTACAAATGGTGGGGGGGGGGGCAGAAGGAGAGGGAGAAGCAGGCATCCCATTGAGCAGAGAGCCCAACATGCTGCTGGATCCCAGGACCCTGAGATGATGATCTGTGCCAAAGGTAGGCATTTAACCAACTGAGCCACCCAGGCCCCCCATTACTTGATATTTCTATGCCTCATTTTCCCTATTTGTAAAATAAGGAATAACCATGAATTAACCTAACATTTTTGTTGAGGATAAATATGCATGTATGTATATGTATACATATATATTCATATATATGAAACATGATAAAAGTGGAATTTCAAATCATTGAGACAAAATGATATAGCATTTCAAATCAGTAAGAACTAGCTAACCATTTGAAAAAATTATTAGATCTTTACCTTATACCTATCACAAAAATTGTAATCAAGACTTAAATTTTTAAATGATAAGAAATTATTAGAAGAAAACATAGACAAATGTGTATAAGATTAGAGTCAGGAAAGCCATCTGAAATAATACACAAAAAAAGCATAAGTTCTAAAAGTAATATAATGACTATAACTGACTTTTGACTATATCAAAAGTTAAATACTTGAATGACTAAAGCACTTTAAAAGTTAAAAGACAAGCAACATATATGATAATTAGAATTAACATATCATTTAGAGAAATAAAAAACAATCTAATTGAAAAATGGGCCAAACATATAAACAATAATTCACAGAAGAAATAATAAAAAAATAATCAAGATTTATATAAACTGGTGTTCAACCTCATTTTAAGGGAGGAAACTCAATTTCAGTGAGTACTCAGTGTTCAGGGAATATAGATACAAGTACTTACAAGGTCATTTTGTATAATTCATCATCCTAAAGTTCTAAAGTGTCCAAGCAGGCATGGACAATCACCTTCACAGCAGTGTTATTTCTAACAGTGAAAAATTCAAAGCAACCTAAATATTTATACAAACAGGAATGGCTAAATAAATAATTGTTCACCCTTTTTATGGAAGACCATGCTGCAATTTTCTAGAATGAAGTGAACTTGCATATATTAACATGAAAAATTATCTAAGCCATATTTTTAAGTAAAATTATAGATACATTACTTATGGTAAAATATATACGCACAGAGATATCTTTTCTATCCCTATGGAGAAAGGTCTGGAAGTATATTACACATTGTTAATGGTGGCCATTTCTAGCAGAGAGGACTAAGATAGGAAGGCATTGGAGAGGATAATAATCACAGAGTACTTCAGTTTAATCTGTTAAATTCTCATTTCTTAATAAGGAGAATCTATTACTGAGGTAATTTTTAATTATTTTTCATGTACAAATTATTTCTAATATATGTCATACATGTGGAAAGTAAGTGATGAAATTATAATAAAGTATGGTATGTAAAGTTGCGTTAAACTAGTGAAATCAGTGAAACAACAGACTTTTTATAATCTATGATATTTCTTCCTTTAAGCTATTTCTTCCTTTCATTAATCATACTAGGGAATTGAAAGAAACTATACGTTACACCATATCCTTTGCCCTCTGGTCTTAAAAAAAGATGAAAGGTAATCTTGGGTGGACCTATATTTTTTGTGGCTGTTTTATGGGTGAAGTTGGAATTACACTTCCAGGATGCTGAGACATAAATGCTCTGTAATTTCTTTTTTTGTTGTTTTAAAGATTTTATTTATTTATTAATGAGAGACACACAGAGACAGGCAGAGACAGGAAGAAGGAGAAGCAGGTTCCCTGAGGGGAGCCTGATGTAGGACTCAATCTCAGGACCCTGAGATCACGACCTGAGCCAAAGGCAGATATTTAACCACTCAGCCTACCCAGGCACCCCAATGCTCTGTAATTTCTAATTACTCCTAACTAAGGATAATTGGAAGATACCCTTCTAATGCAATTATAACATTTGAATGTCAATCTAACAGAATGGTCTTTCTCAAGTCTTAGTTCAATATTCATTGGAAGAAGAGTTTTATAATTAAGAATTATCCATGTTTTAGGATTTTAATTCCCACATCTACTGTTTTGTGATAGAGTGCTGAAGGGCAAATTGAATTGGGCTTTTAGTGTGAAATGTAAAACTGTGAAGGCCAAACATATAAACATTTATTTCTTGATAACCACAAGTGGCCTATGATTAAGACAGAACCTGATAATTTAAGGAAAATTAACTTGTCTAAAGTGAGAACAGAGAATAATTCATGAATGTACTAATTTTTCTTTCTCCTTCCCTGTTAGTCTACATTGGTCTTTAGCTATGACATGTACAAACCAGTGGGAAAACATTAACTATGGTTAATGGACTGAAGGGATTTATTTTAAAAGCAATATTTAAAGAACTAAAAGCATCAAATTATCTCCACGACACATATATTGGTCACAGAGACATAATATAAAGTACATCATAAATCTTACTTCTAAAAACCACATCTCAAGCCCCACAGAGATTGAAAGAAACAACACATTTCAAATCTCAAAGTCTCTTAACTATATTTTTACCTTTCTTTTCTCATTACCTCCCTTAATATTTTTCTACCTTTCTAATTAAAGTCTATACTCTAGAGAGAGGACTGTGGGAATGGTAGAGTATAAACTTTTTCAGTTGGTAGAGTCTGGATATGAAATCACGTCTCCTTTCAAACCGACTCAACTTGAGAAGATGATGGGTTTGTTTGTTTGTTTTTTAACTTGATAGGGGATCTTGAGGAAGGATGATATCTGTCTGCATTTGCTTTGCTATCCCCACGGTGCCTATTTATGATACAACAACACTGTAGGTCCTTAAAAAGAATGTGTCAACTAAATGAATAATGAAAGAAAAATCCAAATGAAAATGACCAAATATCCAATGGAATTTTAAGAAAAAGAAACTTATCAGAAGCAAAGAAGTGATAAGTAGAAAATTGATTTTTAAAATTAAAATGGAAGCACTGAGGTCATTAAATTACAGTTAAAAGGAAAATAATGGAGCCTCTCTCAAAAGCCATTTCCATTTACAATAAACAAAAGCCAAATATGTAGGTACAAATGGACTCTTAAGTGCTTTCCCTGCCTTAATACAACTGTTTCTCGGAGAAATTTTAATCACTACAAGGGCCTCCAAATGTGAAGGTAATTAAATTTCAGAAAGGTCTTAATAAGGACAAACAAAGGATTTATGGTCCTTTACCTTCTTTTATGTAAGTTAAGAATACAGGAATTGAAGAGCTTGAAGACTGCTGTGTGGAGCAGGGCCTCCAGAAGCTTTCCCAGCGATTGCCCCAAATTTCCCAGTCTTTAACCCCTCTAAAGGTGCCAAGCTCTTTTCGGGTCATTTAACATGCTTCCTTTGCTATATCTAAAGGTATTTTAACCCTCTTGCTTTCACTCCCTTCCCCCCTAGGAATATAAAGTGTAATTACAAAGATAGGGAAGTATTGGAATGATTGTAGAGAAAGGAAAAATAAAAATACAGCCTAAAGACTGAACTTGGCAATGTGCTATTTCTCCAATCTCTGTTTTCGAGTCAGAGGTGTACATGTGTGTGCACACGTATGGTTACTGACAACTCTGGCATGTTTCTGAGTTTACTGACAGATCAGGTGAATGGAAAAATTGTCAGTTTTCCAGGTTCAACACTGGCCAACCAGTCTAAGTCCCAAGCCTGCTTGATATATATTTCTGCAATCACTATATTTATAACAATACTGGTTGGTATTTAAGACTGCATAATGCTGCATAGCAAGTAAAAAAAAACCATCTTGGAGAATATAATCTGTTCTTCTAAGTTTATTAAAATACCAACAGCCATTCCTATCTTTTTAAAAACAACAGTATGTTCTCAGAACATTTTATTACCAACTTCATTATTTAGTAAAGAAGAATTTCATATGACTTATTTACTGAGCATTTGGAATAACTAAACATATTTACATTTATATCTATATCTCAAAAATATTTATTGTTAAAATATTACAGGCACTGCAAGGAAGCTTACCAACTTGGTACTAGAAGAACTGCTTGGGTTTGTAGTTAATTTTAATAAAGTGTTTTTTTCCCCACTAAACCCAAAACAAAATTACTTTTTTCTTAGCAAAACATATTTCTGATAGAGTATTTGACATGATAACTAAATCGTATATGATCTCTATATTTGTCAAAATTTGAAAAATGTCCTATCATTTCTATAGTCAACAACAACAAAAAAATGAGCATCCTGGACTTGGTGAAAGGTAAAAATCGCTTTTGAAAAAAAAAAAATGTGTTATAATTAACCAAACTTACCAAGTGAGAGAAAAATTCAGCTGGTTGTTATGGTAACTTTCAAGTGCTGACATATATATTCTGCAATTTTTGAGGGGCAGTTGGCCACAGTTTTGTTCACAATGTGAAAAAACTGTGAAGGAGAAAACTTCTCAAAGTAGGACAGTTCAAGTCAGAGCATTAATGCCATTTACATGAGATAAGCCCACTTTCCCACTGACAGAATAGATATAGCTTCCATTCGTTTCATGAGAATATTAAGGTAAATGACTAACAAACACAAAATACTAGAAAAGTTGATATGTTATCTCTCTTCTATGCTTTCTATAGAGGTTAGCTTGGTGGGGATCTGTCATATTCTAAAATACTCAATACTTAAGTATTTGTATCAAAAGTAGTTGAATTGAATTTCATATTTATTGAGTATTCACTCCACATAGTTTAGCCAATATGTCAAGATTGTGGGGAACACAAAGGAGGTATATCTCTGCCTTCAAGAGCCTCCAGTGAGATAAGAAGACAAAACAGTACATTGAAAATAAGCAAACAAAAAGGTATAAAATAAGTGCTAAACAGAAAATAATTACTTGCCAAAATGTATAGACCAGACAATAAGTACCCTCATGGAACGAAGAGAACAATGGAGTTAGAAAGTCTCATTTACTAGGAGGAAAAGAAGTGACCTCCAGATAAAACCTTATTGCATTCTGAATTTAAATATACAATGGGGAGACTGCTTGAGATTCTATCTCCCTTTCCCTCTGCTTCTCTCCATTCCCATGCATGTTTTCTCTCTCTCATGCTCTCTCAGATAAATAAATCTTTTTTTAAAAAAATAGAAAATAAAAAATAAAAATATAGCAAATTAGTTTTATTTGGGACAACATATAACAATCCCTCCAAATCTATATGATAACCTTTTAAATCTGGAAAAAGATAGGTTATACATACATACATATATACAATTTTGGCATTTTGACCTCCAGATAAAACCTTATTGCATTCTGAATTACTGCTTTTGTTTTCTTATTAGACTTTGAATGATGAAAAAGGCTTAAAGAGATACAAATACCAAAAAAGTCTTGTTCTGATACCTTTGTCAGGCAAGTCTCATGTGGTGCCAAGGGCCCACTGGAAACTAAGTTAAAACTATGCATATTTAGTATTTAAAGAAAATATCATTGTTAGAATGTGATAGAATATCCTGGTAGGATTTAAAAGAAGACGGAACTCAATTAGAAGAAAAGAAATTGCCTAAAGTATTCTGTTTCTGTTTCAGGAAGTTCTGAATACCAATAGAGGTCAGACCAGTAAAAGAAATGTGCTACCCAGAATTCTCAACCTGGGGCAATTTCACCCCTCAGGGAATGTTTGGCAATGTCTAAATACATTTTTGGTGGTCACAACTTAGACTAGGATGGGCTACTGTTATCTAGTGGATGGACACTAACGATTCATAAAGATAAACATCCTATAACTCACAGAACAGGTCCCCACAACAAAGAATTATCCAGTACAAAATGTCAATTATGTTGTGGTTGAGAAACCCTGAGTCAGACTACCAAAGCTAGTAAATAGTGAGACTTTCTACCACAATTCACACAGCAAAATAGGCTAAATAAAGGTGAAAAATGATGTTAAAGTTATAGAGGATGGAATCATAGGAAAATCTAAATTTAGATTATAGCCTTCATGTGTTACTAACGTTATAATTCTAGTATCAAAGAAGGCATTTGAGGGCATTAAAAACAAATACTTTGTCAAAGTTGCATAACCTAAATCTAATCATGAGGAAACATGAGACAGACCCAGAATGAGAAGACATTCTACAAAATAAATGGCCTGTAATTTTCAAAAGTGTCAAGGAAGAACTAGGGGAATGTTCCAGAATTAAGTGAAAGAGTCACAACTAAATGCAGTATGTAATTCAGAAATAAATCCTTTTGCTATAGAAGACATTGCTGAGACAACTGGGAAACTTGAATAAGTACTGAGGATTAGATGTTAGTAATGTATCAACGTCAATCTCCTATCTTGATGTTTATGTCATAGTTATGTAAGAGAATAGCCTTGTTTGTGGCAATGCACACACCAAAGAATTAGGGGTGATGGGACATCAGGTTTGAAACTTACCCTCCAATGGTTCAGGGAAAAAAAAAAAAAAACTCCTACTTTTCTGTAAGGTCATGATTATATCAAATTTTTTAAAAAAATAAACAAAACAAATATATTTTGGAGAAAGCTAAATGTCCATGCATTTTCTAGCCAAGAAATTTTTTTATTTAAAAATAAAGCAATGTATAGCAATTTAAAAACATGGTTTGAGGGCAGCCCTGGTGGCTCAGCGGTTTAGCGCCGCCTTTGGCCCAGAGCGTGATCCTGGAGTCCTGGGATCAAGTCCCACGTCAGCCTCCCTGCATGGAGCCTGCTTCTCCCTCTGCCTGCCTCTCCCCCTCTCTCTGTGTGTGTCTCTAAATAAAAACTTAAAAAAAAAATAAAAATATAGCTTGATTGCAGCTCAGGTCATGATCTCAGCATTGGGCTCTGCACTCAATGGGGAGACTGCTTGAGATTCTATCTCTCTTTCCCTCTGCTTCTCTCCATTCCCATGCATGTTTTCTCTCTCTCATGCTCTCTCAGATAAATAAATCTTTTTTTAAAAAAATAGAAAATAAAAAATAAAAATATAGCAAATTAGTTTTATTTGGGACAACATATAACAATCCCTCCAAATCTATATGATAACCTTTTAAATCTGGAAAAAGATAGGTTATACATACATACATACATACAATTTTGGCATTATATTTTATATATGTTTATATATATACATATATAAAAAAGATAGGTTATACATACATACATATATACAATTTTGGCATTTTGACCTCCAGATAAAACCTTATTGCATTCTGATTTAAATAAAATATTTCTGGGCAGCCTGGGTGGCTCAGCGGTTTGGTGCCGCTTTCAGCCCAGGGCGTGATCCTGAGACCCAGGATCAAGTCCCATGTTGGGCTCCCTGCATGGAGCCTGCTTCTCCCTCTTCCTGTGTCCCTGTGTCTGTGCTTCTCTCTCTGTGTGTGTCTCTCATGAATAAATAAATAAAGTCTTTAAAAAATAATAAAATAAAATATTTCTTATCTATTTGGCCATATGAACTAATCCATTAAACCATTTTCAAATGACCAATTCTTTCTTATTAAATATATTATTATTCTCCATTTACCATTCTGCTTAATTGGGCTATTAAATAGAAAAAACACATAGACAATTGCTTCTATAGTAAGGTCCAAATCATACACAGCATAGGAGATTATATGTAACCTTTAGTTTGGTTTGAACCAAATTAAACAAATAAATCAACCACTCTCAATGAGGATACTAAATTGGGTTTTAAAAAAGTAATTTTACACCATCATTATATAGAATATTCAAGAATATTTTAGAAAATTATATTTAATACACAGTGTATACATATTGTAAACATACAGTTTATAATGGCCCTTTAAATACAGCACTTAGGAAAATTTGGGGGAATTTAGCTGAGGTTTTTATGTACCCAAGATTCTGACCTTTTTCTGAGCATACAGATATCCCTTATAATCATGGTACTCTCACCACATTCTTCCAATCTCTTAATGTAGAAAAGGTAGGAAATTCCAGAACAGAAAAACAAGTATAAAAAACTGAGAAAAGGGGTACCTGGCTTACTCAGTCCATAGAGCATGCAACTCTTGAGGGTTATGAGTTTAAGCCCTACTTTGGGTATTGGGCTTATTAAAAAATGAGAAGATAGTCAAGTCAGACCATCTTCCAGTTCCAAAGCATCTAATCTGACCTCCATACTGAGTGGTAATTTGTACTTCAAACTCTGCTCTGTTGTACATCAATCTAGAAGAAATGGCAGGTCCCTCCCCCAAGATGCATATTTCTCAGAGAATGATTGGGGTTAACAGTTTTAACTGGAAATTGAAAATAAGTCTTGAGATTGAAGATTAATTATTGGTAACAAATTATTGTGTGAATAATAATTTTTATCTATGACATTAATAAAAGTATCTTGGTTTCTATAGCTTTCATGTATATTAATGTTGAAGGATGCTCTATGACTGGCTTAGCAGAAGAAATAACAGAAAGGTTCTCAAAGGAAGAAAAAAAGGAGAGAATGAGGAATAAGCCCAAGAAAGCATGGAAAGTTGACTAGAACTCTCTGAAGGAGAAGGCCCTCGTGTGAAGGAGAGGGCAAAACCCACACATATCAAGACCTAAACCCAGATGGAAAGGGAAGAAGAAGAAACAATTCCCATAATCACAGTGAGTATATAAGAAAGCATATAAAGAATGATAAGAAGCAGAGACAAGAGAATATCCTTGGCTTGGATGTTTAAAGAACAGAGGGCTACAAATGGACAATTTGGTGAACTCATTGAATAATGCATTGTTAAATTACTTGATCTAGCAATCACCAATACAAGTTGGAAATAATGTACAATTGTTGCTATTACGCACACTTGCATTCTTTTCTAAAAAAGATTTTATTTATTTATTCATGAGAGACACACAGAGAGGCAGAGACATAGGCAGAGGGAGAAGCAGGCTGCCTGAGGGGAGACTCAATCTCAGGACCCTGGGATCATGACCTGAGCCAAAGGCAGATGCTCAACAACTGAGCCACCCAGGTACCCCACACTTATATTCTAATTAACAGAATTATATACATAAACCTACCTCAAAGATACTGCAAGTTCCATTCCAGATCACTACAATAAAGCAAGTATCGCACAATAAAGCAAGTCAAATCAATTATTTGGTTTCCCAGTGCATATAAAAGTTCTGTTTACACTATACTGCTATCTATTAAGTGTACAAGGGCATTATGTCTTTAAAAATGTACATAATTTAAAATATTTTGTTGCTAAAAAATGCTAACCATCATATGAGCTTTTAATGAACCATTATCCCTGATCACAGATCACCATAACAAATATACTAAAAAATAAAAAGGTTTGAAATATTGTGAGAATTACCAAATGTGACATAAAGACATGAAGTGAGCAGATGCTGTTGGGGAAAAAAAAAACGGCACCAATAGACTTGCTTAACATAGGGTTACCACAAACCTTCAATTTCTAAAAAAGAAACACAGTATCTGTGAAAAACAAAGTGAGCAAGGTGAAGTGCAATAACACATACACCTATTATGTTTGGTCTCATTCCTCTTTATCAGTGGGTATGAAGGAAATAAAGGAAACTCTTTAGTTAAGTCCCATGTATGATAAAGAATACCTGGAAGGACAATCAAAGTAATGAATGAGCTCCACTGCTCATCTCAGTGCATCTTGCAGGACCAAACAACAAAGGATGATCTAAATAATCAGCTTAGTTTAAAATGTTTAGTGCCTGTCTTCACTCAATGTAACTTTTCAGGAATGACTTCTTCTAAAAAATGACTTCCCAAAAGAAAGAATAAGAATGCTAGCATACAAGGACATCACTGCTCCCTACCCACTCACAAAATGTCCCTGCTTTCAGACCAGGGGGAAGCAGCTAGGCATTGTTCACAGTATGTACCACCCTCATGAGACCCCTCAGAGGACACAAGCACACCACACACCATTCTGTAACTAGCCTCCCTCAATCTCCTGGAATGAGAGATAGAATTGATGAGTAGTACGTTGCTGATGATCTGAAAAGCCCAATATGTGGAGGTGCCAGCGGCACGATGAGACAGAGAAATCCTGAGCTCTCATACAACAATTATCCTGGGAAATAATCCAAGATGGGTCATGTTCCAAATTCCAGGAAGATATGCTACACAATACTGTGCCTCATCTGTGAATTCATATATCTGACTTAATAAGCTACCTGACTTTGAGATAGTCAAACTTTCTGAGTCTCTGCTTCACTCCCTCGTAAAACCATATTCAAAGGTAAGGAATCTTGCTCTGTTCCCTGATTTCATCCACTTGCTACTTGGTCCCTCATCCTCATAATCTAGTCCGAAGTGTGTCTATTTTGGTTATCAGTTTAGGTTTTGATAATAACATTTCTCAGGAAATGCACTGCCATCAAGATATACTCAGCACTTCAATGATAGGCAAAATGGACTATGCAGACTTGTTTCAAAAACTCTTAATGGAGCAAGGTCTCTCCTAGGAAAGCCTATCAAGCACTGAGGAAGAAGTATGTGCACTTTTTTTTTTTAAATAAAGGCCTCTAGGTCTGCCAAACTTTTAGAAGTAACTAGACAATATTTGAGAACAATAGGAGGAAGAGAAACAATGCATTCTCAAAAGCATCACATGTGTTTTGACTCTTCTATTTTTCAAAATGGAAGTGACCTTATTTTTCTTCTGATTATAAGGATTTTTACCACATATTGTCTAATTGCTTTTCAGGAAGCTTGCCCTCGTTGATTTTCCCACCAGCAGCATATAGCATCTATTTCCTCACATCCTTGCCATACCGGGTATTGGATTCTTTAGAGTTTTGTTTGTTGAAATACTACTACCTTCTTTGAATTTGAATTTGTAATTATCAGTGAGGTTAAATAGTTTTTCACACATTTATTATAAATTGTTTATCTATGTCATTTGTCCCCTTTTCTGTTGTTGTATCTCTTTTGTTTTATTCATTTAAAAGAGCTCTTTATATTAAGAATATTTGTCCTTGATTATTTTTGTCAAAAGAATTTTTGTCTAGTTTGCTGTTTGTATTTGGTTCATAAGATAGGTTTTTTTTCTGTGTAAAAGTTTTCAGTTTTTTATAGAATCATATATTTTAGTCTTGTTTTACTGCGTTCTTGTCTTTTTAGGAAGATCCCCCCCCCCCCATTTATCTATTTATCTTTCAGTATATCAGTTTCCTTTTTTACACATATTTTTGATACATCTAGTATATTTTGGTATAAGATATGATGTAGAGATTTAATTTCTTTTTTTCCCCAGTTATTTAAACCTGTGTTGAAAAATCCATATTTTCTCCTCTGATTTGAAATGCCTCTCCTTCCCAACACTAACTTCTTTTATGTAGGTGTCTATTTTTCTGGTCTTTCTATTATTTTCCCTTAATCTCCCCATTGGATATGAACTGATTCTGACACCACTACCAAAGTGTTTTAATGAGTGCGGTTTCAAAATTTATTTTAATATGTGGAAAGGCAATCCTCCCAACTTACACTTCAAAAATTTCCTGGCTATTCACTTAGGTTTCTTGCAACAGCAGCAGTTAGGCACTTTAAGTGAAGTGTTGAATATATGTAAGTATTTTTCAAAGTATACAAGTTTGTGAAAGTCCTAACACAAATAATTTTATAGGAAGTAGTCATCACCCCCTTTTAGATACATGAAGAGTGGTCATGTTTTTGAAAGAATACTCAGAGTGTGGTGAGGGTCAAGAATTTTCTAGCCTACAAGATGCATATTTGGCTGGCTCATTATGGCTAATACAGATTTAAGTTTAATAAAAATGAATGTAGATAGTGCATCTTCTTCATCACATTATTCTTTAAAAAATTAACATTAGCATGTAACTAAAGAATGTAATTTATGAGCTGCCCACCATTTGTAAAGCTATGTGGACTTGTTGCAACAAATCAGATATTCTAAAGTTTTAATCACATTCATTTCTGCTGCATTCCCTTAGATCTTGTTTGCCAGGCCCTCTCTTGTTTTCAGCCTCAATAATTCCTCTTTCTTACAGCAAGAGTCACTTCAATCCATCTATAATCACTAAACCAATCACTGACCACTCAAAACCAGGAGGGTGTTCCCACAATACCATTTACTCACTAGTCACATGGCACAGAAATTGCCATTGTTTTTACCTGCAGCATCTCTTAGAGAGTAGAGATTATATAATATTCACTACTGTATCCCAATCCCTAGCTCAGTGCCTTATACATATGAATCTAAATAAATACTTAGTGAATGGGTAAATGCTACATACTAAATGTGAAGCAGGAGGGACACAAGATGCCCTAGCACAGTACTCTCACATTTAGCATATCTTAGTTGTTCTGACATTGCATTACAATTTTGGCATCTCATTCCTAGCCTTTAGGACTACTCCTCCAGAATGATCCTGTCCCTAAATCCCACCCCTCTACTCTCCTCCCTGGTCCTGCTAACAGGCTTGCCTGAATGCTGGCTCTCAGCCTGTCAGAGACAGCCATGCTCCTACCTGCCTGCCAGGACATTCCATACCCTTATGTTAGACCTTCAGATGTCCACTGCTAACTTGGACCACTCTTTATCATCTAATCCCACACCATTTGGATCCCATGTTCTACCCTGCTTCCAGTTCAGCACCTCTAGTCCCTCTTCCAACTACATACACGGGCCTTGCCTGATTGAGTCCAAAACATGTTTTTCGAGATGAGCAGACTGAATAGATCTCACTCTATAATCAGTTCCTTTCACACAGCCCAAATCCTCTTAAATTCTCACACAGAGCTAGTGTTAGTACTGTGAAAGTCCAACTCCTATAAAAGTGTCTGGGAACAGAAATTAAAGTAATCCAGACATAAATCAAGCTGTAAGATTTTAACCATGCATTCACACTATGTGGAAAAACAAGAACTCTGATTTTTCCTCTAATCTCTCTCTCAAAAGGACAAAATTCTTCACTTTCCGAGAAACCACAAGTCACTTTCATCTGGTTTTCTCCCTTGTCCTCTCCTCTGTTTGAGCTCAGCATTTCACGTGTTCATTTTGGTGAGATTCCATCGCAATACATCACCAGGAACACATGTGTTCCACTGGGACTTTATTCCCTGGAAGATGTGAATGGTGATGTAAATAACAGCATCATTGGAATTTGGGGGAAGTGATGCAGGAAATAAAGCTATGGTGAAATTAAGACAAAATCAAGCAACTATAATCAATATTTCCTTTGGGGAGTAATGTGGGTAGTAGTGGTGCTAATAGGGAACTTTAAGGGTATTCATCAGCTGGAGCTGTCAGCAGACACATTTATTAAATGGCAGCTGTTGCTTTACCACTTGTAGGGGAGTGTAATAATCCTAACTCCAAAATAGATTTCTGAGGATGAGAACATTTCCAGCTAATAAACCACAATAAGAGCCTGGTTACTTTTTTTTTTCATAAGTTTTGCAGTACATGAGTGAAAAGATGAGGGGCAAATATTTGTGATTACACATATCAATAGTTGTCTATATTGTTTTAAGTAATCACTACATCCCATGTGGGGTTCAAACTCACAACCCTGAGATCAAGAATCACATGCTCTACCAACTGAGCAGCCGGGTGCCCCATTATACCACTATATTTAAAGTAAGAATTATAGTCTGTTATTGGAAATATATCTATCTTGCTAATCACAGTTACAGTCCAGCTTCCACTCAGTTATGTGTTGGTTATTCTTTGATACTCTAATGGACATTGTAAATGTTTGCTGATTTTTAACTTGTATTATTCTAAAACCAATATGTAACTAATAGGTTAAAAGAATACTGAAAAGCAGAGAGATAATCACCCATGGTCACTGATTGTTATTCCCATATTTATAAAAAAAATAGGTTCAAACCAATGAAAATTTGTTAGTAATGTTTGCTTTCTCAATTCCAAGATAATTATTTTTTTCAGTTCCATGACATTTAATAGATTCAACTTAACAAACACTTACTAGCACTTATTTTGTGCAATGTGATTCTAAAAATCATCCCAAATCATATCTGAATCTATCATGTAAATTTTTAAAATTTATACATATTAATAAGAATAATTATAAACTCTCACTTTTTGTTTAGTTTCTATTGTTTAGAATAATCCATGTTACAGGATCTGCCATTGGTGATTTACATCTTGGTAAGGTATGATTTAATGAGACAATGCATGTAGATTTTCCCCTAGGTGTAAAAATGCTGCTCTGTAGAATTTCAAACTTACAGAATCAATCAGAAAATTAATTCCATACATGCTGCCTACTATAAATTCTATACATGCTGCCTACTTTAAAAGCCTGCAGGGTACTTGACCCAGTGGCCATGGGACCAGTCAGTTCCATGGGACAGACCAGCTTGTTTCCAATGCACCTGCTGGAAGAAGTAAAGTAATTAATCCCTTCCTGTTGTTGCTGATATATGAGAAGTTAAGGGATGGTATGTAAGTCCAGATAGGGGAATCCCAGGGAAATTAGTGAATCCAGCCAAAGTCACAGGACTAGGGGTAAGGTCAAAGGTCTGAACAGGAGACTAGAGTTTGTGGTTAGAATTTTCACTGAGATTCAAAAAACAAATAGATGTGCCCAAAAGTAAAGCAAAAGATATTGTATCAGTCCACAAGGGAAAATAAAGAGAGTGTATAGAAACAAATTCACTGGGGAAATGGAACACCTTGAAATAGTGTCTAAGAGAACAGGTTGCCTCCATTTGGCTCACTTAGTGGGAAAATAGAGAAAGCAAGGACCCAGTCTTTAGTCAAACAGAGATCTCACTTAGTTACCAGAGCATTAAGGCCAGCTGCCACACACCCCTGATGCTGAAAGAGGAAAGCAGCTACCAATCAACACCTTATATTCTCAGTTAGCTCCAGAACATCAAAGCAATGAAGAGATTATGAGTACAAACTGAGGAGTCTAATTGCCACTCCAATCTCAGATCTGCCACATGCTTGTTGGGGAAACTTAGACAATTCCTTCAGCCTTTTTATCTGTAAAATGTAGAGTATATGAATATCTGCCTTGTGGGGTTACTAGTGCCTAATACATAGAAAGCACTCATTAAATATTAGCTACTTTATTGTTTATAATGATCACGTGGTAAAAAGGGTAATAGACTGGAATTTAACTTCTGACTTCTCTTCATCTTAGTACTAACATCTTTTAAGTGATGAGGTTGTATTAGATAACTGATTCACAATCCCGAATGCACATTAAAATCTCATAAATGATTCCAAAAGAGATCAACACTTGGACACCGAGTCAGGTCAACTTGAATCAGAAGCTCTGGGGCATAGCCCCAGGCATCTGAATTTTTAGAGTGTCTCTGGTGATGCTGATGCACAAGGAGTGTTGAGAACCACAAGACTAGGTGATCTGATAATTCCAAGTGAGCTCAGAGTTCAGTTTCCTGCTGGGCATGGATGGCTCCAAGACCAAACCTATATAATCATCAACAGTGTGAGACTCAGAGCCCCCATTCCTGCTTGAAATCAGACCAGGTACAGAAGTACCAAGAGAACCAGGAGCTCTTACAGATAACTCTTGCATTAATATGATAAATTCTTAATATCTCCCACTTAAGAAGCCATATCAGTTTTGTTGCCAAGAGAGATTTAGAATAACTGAATGAGAAAAAAGAAAAAAAAAAAACTTCCAGAAGCCAACAGTCCTTTGTCTTCAATGGATGGAACATCAATCCTTTTCCTCCTTGGATGCTGTTGCACCTTTTTACATAAAGGTAAGAGATGACACAAGGGAAATTCTGAGTTTATTTGTTGGAAGGAAATCAGGAGAGATCATGTGAATAAAACAGAGGGCCTTCATGAAATATATTACTACCTTTATTTTGGATTAAATAAATCTATGTCACAGAGCAAAGAGTATATTTGCTTCTGGAAGATGTTTAGCCTGTCAGGTAAGCAATAGGATAAGTCCTGCGTATTGACCGGTAATGAGTGTTTATGTGTATGTTGGGGGGGGGGAGTTCAAGGTATGCTAATATTTTTTTGACAAGATACTGTTTTCAATTCATAGAATAAAATTATTCAGAGGATCAAGATTCATTCTGCTATGTGCTCACTTCACATGAAACATTCATGTTCCTAGGATTTCAGTCCCATCACCTGAGATATTTGATAGAGTATTTATGGACACTAGCATAAAAAAAAGCAAAGCATTATCTGCTCCATCAAAATTTTATTAGAACTTCTCTCCTTTTACCTCAAATAATCCAAAAGTTAAATGCTACACATGTAAACAGAAACTCAAAAATTTTAATTATATCCAAATGATCAGACATTTAGCATCATTAATTGTCACTCTTGGTTAATAAAGATAAAAGAATTAAATAAAATAGTTTATGCTATCGATCTACAGTAGCAAACTACTGGCTGTAAGTATCAGGTAATTTTCCTTAAGCAATAGCAAACTCTCTGCTTTTTCCTGAAGAAACAAGTTGCTGCCAGATTGACAACTCACTACCTAAACAAAATTTTGGGGAGCCTAAGAGAGCTCCTACATGTAATGAGACCCTCTATCCCCTTCTTCATTGCTTCCTCCAACCAATATATATGCACCACACTACCAAAGACTTCTTCAAGAAACACTGTTACCAGCACCTGGAATAAGTATTTTGTAGGACTCCCTCTTGAACCCACTTTAACAAACTGAATTCTAATGTCCAAAGTAGAGATCTACAGAGCATTTTGAATGTTACAACAGAAGGTAAGGTTCAGAGTTGTCAACAGAGGCAACAAGGAGACCCAATGGTATCAAAGGATTTGGCTATAAGAACAGCCATAATAACTCATAAAAGCAAATGCATAAATAAATAAATAAATAAATAAATAAATAAATAAAGCAAATGCTCCATGTTACCCTTTCCCAGGGAATCAACTCAGCAATGTAGAAACCAAGAACCATGGGCACCCGGGTGGCTCAGTCAGTTAAGCATCCAACTCTTGATTTGGGCTCAGGTCATAATCTCCGGGTTGTGAGATCAAGCTCCGTGGGATTCTCTCTCTCCCCCTCTCCTTCTGCCCCTCTCCCTCCAAAAAAGAACCATATTGCCCCAACAAAAACTATGAAAGAATAATAACTTCTACATTCCAGTACCCAAGCTTGGCTCCTTGAACAACTGCCTACATTACAAGAAAGTGGTTGAAAATATAGGCTAACTAAGGTCAAACTGCCTGGGTTTGAATGTTCAACCTACCAGTGGGCATGTTACCATCTACCAGCCTCATTTTTCTAATCCATAAAATAGTGATAAAATTAATGCCTCGTTGGGTTATTGAAAGAAATAAATAAAATCATCCAGGTAAAGTACTTGGCACAATGCCTGGCACAGAATAATCTCCAGTATATGCTACCTAGTATTATCATCATCTATAGATACTAAATAATTATATATAGCTATATAACATATTATATAGGTGATATGTATTATATAGAGTTATTATTATATTATGTATTATATCATCTATAAGAATTGGGATTCAGATGCACAGTAATTGGTAGGAACTCCTGGTATGTTGGGCAATGATCTCCAAAATGAACGGCATATAGAAGGTGGGGATATATGACCAAAAGTTGAGAAGCCCCCGAGGAGTGAACTCTACCAATGCAGTTGGCTTCCTTAGGCACCAGAACAAATAACAGGTTGTGACCAAAGCAGTTGGTTTGGGGATGCCCAGACCAGAAGATGCCATCTATCAAGACAACATGTGAAAGTTGAGCTTATGTGTAAGGCCCCTCCCTAATCCAAATACCAGGCTGCCCAAGCATGTATCACTTACTAAACAGTTATTGAAACACAAAGAGCCTTGAATATCTCCAGTGTCACATTTCAAGACTTACAGAATAATTAGGAAAAATCTGAGCTGGCAAAACTCTTCCCAGCTCACCCTGGCAAGCAGACCATCTTTGTTTTCCAGTAGTGTGTGTTGTCGTCACAGTAACTGTGAGGCTCCAAATACAGGCCCAGGCCGTCATTTCCTCATGGACTTAGGCTACCACACTGAAATAGCATTATGAACTCAGCAATGCCTCTTCCTTTCCTGTTTTGCTGTGGTACCTCAAAGAAGCAGGCCCTAAAATGAGTTACTTAAGACATAAGTATATTAAAGAGATATAAAAAAAAATCCTTTTATCACTATTACCATATCACCTATGACTCGTGTGTGTGCACACGCACACAAACCTTATTTTTACAAAGATCTTTTAGATAAACAAGGCAAGTTGGCAGTAATTTGATTGTCTTGGTGATGTCAACAGTCTACTGTTTTTAATCAAATTGTCTTTTGGCTTTAAATCTTCAGCAAATCATTTTTTAAAGAATGCATTTGGCCAACTAAACTGAGTTCATTTCATGGATTTCCTACACCTTTTCTTTACAAAGATAAGCAGCAGATAATTCATTTCTTCAAAGTAACTTGGGAAGATTGCTGTTACGATTGTTGCAAAAGTTTAAAAAAAAAAGACTATATTCAAGGGTAGACATATAAGATCTTTGGCCAATGAAGTAACAATTATCATGTTCATTTATGTTTTGGTAAAGGAAGTAAGCGACAGAATTTAAGCAAGAAAAGAGAAAAATCCCTGAAACTTAAGAGTTCAATTAAAGATAAATCCTGCATTTGCTTTAAAATGCTCTAGTCTGTCCTTCACAAACCTCCGAAACACATAAATCACCCAATATTATGCACATTGACACCATTTCCCAAAAAGGAAAAGCAACGCCAACCTTCTTTTGACTTTTCAGTGCTGCTGTGGCTTAAGCAAAGCTCTCAGGGACTGGGGTGCTGGTTAACGTCCTGTTACTTCATTTCTGCTGGGAGTTTCTCATGTTCTGCAATCAGCTGGTTAGCAGCCAGCTAGGGCTGCTCAATTCATGTTTGATTTTTCTTATTCTAAGTTCTTCCATAACTCCTGCCTTGCCTTTGAAATCAAACTGCCTCAGCTATTGCCACAGGAAAAGTAGAACTCTGCCTGTAGCCTCTTCCTTTCTCTGATTAGTCAAAGAGTAGGAATGACCACTTAAGGAAAAAGAAGAAGAGAACCCAATATATTTTCACCCTAAAGCCGTGATAATGTATTCTGTAAAGCCAGGGAAAGTTCTTTTTTATTTTTTTCTTTTCTTCCTTCTTTCTTTCCATAGCAAGGCTTTCATTAAAGAATGACAACTCTAAACCTCAGTTTGCCTTATCTTTTAAAAATTTATCCTTTCGATTGGGAAAAATAAAGCAAATGGTCAGGTCAAAGCCATAACTACCCGGCATAAGGTTTGTTAGCACTAAAGCTACTAAGAAACTCCCCTGTTTATAAGAGCGTTTGAAATATTTTTGTTAAATTAAATGCATAGTAGAGTAGTAAGTGCCCTATAATACACACACATCTTTGTGACATAACAGCGTTTTTGTTTGTTTGTTTGTTTGTTGTTACTTTCTTGTCGTGTTTAAGAAGAATGAATAGGACTAAGGATGATGAGCAAGAATTCATTTCTATTTGGTAAGGTTAAAGCCAGCGTGAGATGACCTTTTTTGGTCTTTTCATTTTTATCTGTTACTAGGTTAATAAAACAAAACAAAACATCTAAAGGAAGAAATAAAGAGTAATAAAATTAATAGTATATTTTCTATAGAGGAGGAAATCTCCACTGCCATACATTACCCAATGTTGTAGGCTATAAAAGAGACGGCCAAGCACAATACATAAACACACTTTATCTCCAAGTGCAAATATAGAAACCATAGAACAGTCTATGCTGTGGGTGATTTTTTAGCCTTTTTAGTAATGATTCTATAAGACAGCAGACTGCCGAGTGATAAGGGAGGGTTTGAAACATAAATTCCATACTAAATTATTGGCTGGCGTTCAAACTATGTGTGCTTAGAGTACCCAGCAGCAAAGTATGTCCCAAACAGGATTCCAAATTTAAACAATACATTCTTCTGCCTTTCCTATGATCTATGAACTTGAGTTCACAGGCTATCTGTATCTAAGAATTTTGCGTGCAAGAAAGATTAAAATAAATTGAAAACTCCATTTAGGATGTGATAATAAAGCAATAATAGCTTAAATTTATTGAAAAGTCTACCAGGCAACTAAGTTTTATTAACTCATTTAATCTTCCAAACCACTCTTTGAGGAAGATAGTATTATTATTCTCATTTTACAGATGAGGAAACTGAGGCACAGAGAGTAATTTGCCCAGGGTCACAGTGAGTGGAGATCTGAATCCAGGCCATCTGGCTTGCCTATGCTGCTAGCCTTCCTTGCCTCCTCCTTCATACCAATACCCTTGTTGTATTTTCAACTCAGATTTAAGGAAACAAAATATATTGCATTAGCTTATCTTTCTATTGCTATATATATTAAAAATAATTAATGTATAAATGAATCTATGTTGCAGTCTTTCAGATGTCATATTTCTAACAAACTGTTACCAATAACCTCTCTTAAATCTCTCTGCTGAAACAGATCTCAACCTAAGGTTTCCCCCTCACTTCCTAAGGTGATACTTTCCTAAAACCCACATGTATAGAGAAATAAAATAAGACAAACAAACAAAACTAAACAAGCTCTGTAAAATCCTATTTCTTAGGGCACCTGTTTTACATGAAGAAATGTTCATCTCCCAAAAAAGAAAAACGCATGAGTTTAGACTGTGTATTTTCCCAACCTTCACTTCTAACAAATGAATTAAAAATAATAACTATAGGAAAACCACCACTAAGTGAATATATTGAATATTTCACAAATTTCATTGGGAAAAATCCTATGATTCTCACTAAATACTTTTAGAATTTATGTATCCTTGGCTATCTTAAAATACAAAAAGAATACCTTTCTTTTGGTGGACAGAAAAATGCTTCAAAATCATAATTCATCTTTTATTTCACACAGTAAGGCTATAGGTTTCCTCAGTGGTTAAAAATAAATCTGAGAAATGTCTCTATTTTTAAATATCTAGGGGAAAAAAGAAAGAGGGATCATAATATGGTATATAAATATTTTAATGTTCTGGGCCAGATTGTAATCCATGATGGCCCACAAATAAAAGGAGCCATGACTTAAATAAACAGAACCAAATTAAATCTGATACCAAAAGATGATAAAAGTTATATGAGTTATAACATTTAGGTGGGTAGATGCATACACAGGACAAGCATGTGTATATACAGTCTTTATATATACTTCTTTCTAGTTCATTCTCAAGAGGTACATCATCTCCACAATCAGGTACCTGAGCATAGTTAGAATTACTTGTAACTTTTCCGTGCATATTGAACTATGAAGACGTGCCTTGAGCAATTTTTGAGATAAAAAGTTACACACATAACAGTTGCTCTTCTTGATTTTATACTTACTTACACTTTTTCTCATGCACTCATCAACAGAAATCTAGAGCCAAAAATGTTAGTAGGACAGCCACTGTGTGCATGGCAATAAAAAGCCCTAAAACCAAGTGGTGCTTAGGACAATGCTTTGCACCCAGTTGCTTCATTAAATTGTTCTGAATTTAAAGATGTAAACCCTGTCCCCAAATACCTCAATTCTAATAGAGCACCAAACTGTCTAAAAAGGAATCGCTTCTAAAAAGGTATGGTCAGAATCATTGTGAAAGTAGAAGGCACTGATTGGGCTTTAAAGAGCAGATAAGGTCTCTACACAGGGAAGGAGAGGAAAAGTATTACAGGCAGGGGGAATGAAACAGGCCGAGGTGTAGCTTTGAAATGTGCCCTGTGCATGTGTTTGGAGAATGGCCCAAAATCTGAAATATCTGAAGCAGAAGGACACTTGTTGTTGAGTAGTGGGAGCTGAAACTGGAAAAGTTAAGTATGTGCCAGATGATGGAAGGTTTTCAAAATACCCAGCTTAGGTGTTTGGCAGCAACCAGGAGTCCCAGAAGATAACTGAAGAGTAGAGACACAAGTAAAGCAATGTTTTAGGAAAATTAACCCTGTGGTCATTGGCAATATAGTTTGGATGGCAATGAGGGGGTCACGGAGAGCAGCACTGTTACAATCCAGACTGAGAGTGAAGGGAAGAGGCCTCGGTGTGGTAGGAGATACAGCAATGGAATCTAACAACCCTTATGATGAAGGGGAAAGGGTAGATTGCAAATAACACAGATGTGAATTTGAGTGAACAAGAGAACAGAATCTATATGGTTCACGGTGGGTTTGATTGTTCATATACTGGAGGGAAGCACATGGTCTAACTGCGCTAGTTTTGATTCTCGGATGTAAATTTACAGCCATGGAGACAATGATAATCAAAAATCGATTCATCAGAAAACATGGCTTTCACCCAGGGCCAAATGCTGTATTCAGTTACTTAACACTGTTCTACCGACTCCAAAAGAAATTACATGCCTAGAACTAATGGCATACTTTGGCCTTACACATACATTTGTAAGCCAACAATGTGACCATTCCTAAGATAAAAACAAGAAAAATGTAAAGCATGTAGTTCTGACTTTTCAGAACTTTTTCAAGATGAAGATACTTCATCTCCAGTAAAGTACCAGGAGTTTCATTCCCTGATACCAAGGTTACCAAAGTGCATTTTGCACTGTCCTTGTATACATTCATTATATATGATTAGTTTCATTTACTTCAGAAACTGATCATGCAGTCAGAACTAGGAAGCACTGTACATACTGAAATGTACGTACGATTTCATTTTCCTGCACATTTGATATATTAGCTTTAATTACTTTTTCTTAAAATAGGAACATTTACTGAAAGGGGCTGACACATTCTTATTTGTCAACAACAACCTGTTCAAAACTGGTCTTAGGTAAATTCTTTAAGTTGACAAAACAGACTCAAATAATTCCTTTTAAAATGTGCATCTGTATCTTCTTATATATTATCCTTAGATTATCCATTCAAATTGTCATATTCATCTAAAGGAACAGGCTTCTTATACAACTCTAGCCCAATTATAGACACCTGGTATCAGTAACCATATCCTAACATTCAGCCAGAACTTTTGTCAGAATCAATGTGATATCAATCACTAAGCGATTCTGATAAAATTGCATGGCAATGCATGGAAGAGGGAGACAATATACCAACAGATAGAGGAGGGTTTCCTTCACACTATAATATTCACATACATATATATACAACTTTAATACGAAGTTTTTTTTCTAATAAATTCTGTTTCAATTTTAAAAATCAGGATCTGTTTTATCTATACACAAGCAATTACTCCATTTATTTTTTTCTAAATCACAAAAAAACATTCTCCCAAATAGTTTATATTCAACAACTGCGAAAGTAGGGATTTAATAGCAGCTGTATTTTGTGCCTAGTCAGAAGCACTTGGGGTGATTCTAATGTAACCAGGTCAGAACCAGCACAAGGTGTACCAGTGTAATCAGAGAATCAGGCAAAGGGAGAAGCAGATAGCAGCAAGTCTTAAGTACAGCAACACAAATACCATACAGGACTTTCCTCTCATTTACCACACAAGCTGCTCAGCTACTTTCAGTAAATGAACGTTACTTTGCTTGCAGGGAAAAAATCTCTTTCGTTGTTTAGCCATCTTAATTGTGAAAGGAACCATGAAGTTGTCCTTTGCCATATTTCTGTTACCTGCCCAAGAATGATAACTTGGCAGAAATATTTTGATGGCTATTAAAACATTGTAACAAGCTTTGTGTTTAAAAAGGAACTGGTATAATTCCGAGAGAGATGTTCCTGATTCTTTAAAAATAATCCACAGTGATTATGATAATTCCTTAAATGTGTTATCACATAGTGTAAACAGTAATAATCAAAGGAAACTGACAACACAGAATCTTAAGGAAGCAGAAATTTCTTAAGAGAGTAAATAGTTATTTATTTTGGTCTTACCTGACGGCAGCTTGTTTAACCAAGGGTATGTCCTTTATGGAGGTAGTTTATCCTTTGAAGAACCCAGTGGCTTGTCCCACAACCCCAGAGAGACTGGAGTCCTGGAAAACTATCCAGCCCAAAAAGAATACAGAGGAAAAAGCTTTTCCCACTTTCTTTCCTAGGACTAGCCAACAGCTGAAGTCATGCAGGAAACTGAGTAGAGGGAAGGGAAAAGCAGCTTCTTCTCCCTGAAATCCCGATCAGCAGAAATTGGAGGCTGTTGTAGATCTCCCACCCAGACTTTTGTTTAAAAGTTTTTTCAACTGTTGCTAGGTGTTGTTGGGTTCTGAGATTAGGTTTCTCGTCTTCTGCTCCCTTCACAACACTGTCGGAGCAATGACTTTGTTGAGGAGCTGAGCTCGCGCGTGCTATATTTAACCAGTGTTCTCAGCAAGTCAAGCCTGTCAACAGCTGAGAAGTTTGGAGCCGGCTTTACTCAGTTCCTCGGCAGCTGGGTTATCAGTGGCTACAGCTCTGCTCACCCTGTAAGAGTGTAGGGAAACCGGCAGACCCTTTGAAGGACACAGAGGTAATTATTACTTGAAGCTCTTAAAACGGATTTTGATTTGGGACTTTAAATCTGAAGAAGAAAGAGCAGCAGTTGTCTAGAGCAGAGCAATTTACCGATGCAATATTTTTCTCAATTAGGCATTCTCTGATAAACGTTCCTTAATTTAAAAAAAAAAAAAAAAAAAAGCCTTTTAAAAATGTACCATGACTGTTGGGAAAATTCACAGAAAGAGGTCATTCTGGACAGTTTTTTACATTGGTGTGTTACTTTCATAGCTAGATGACTTACCCTGTCATATCAGACTTGACCAGCTTGTATATCTGAATGTTACTAAAATCAGGTTAACATAAAGGAAAACCTGTAATATCACGTTTTTGAATGGAATTAGGGTGGGGTTTTTGAGCCACCCAGGTGCCCCTAAATTTTTAATTTTAACTTCCATATTATTAACAGTGTTAGTTTCGGGTGTACAATATAGCAATTAAACAATTTTTTATTTAAAAATTCAATTAATTAATTAATTCAATGCAATTAATTAACATGTAATGTATTAGTGGTCTCAGAGGTAGAGGCCAGTGATTCATCAGTCTTATACCCAGTGCTTATTACATCACATGCCCTCCTTAGTGTCCATCACCCAGTTACCTCATCCCCCACCACACCCCCCACTCCAGCAACCCTCAGTTTGTTTCCTATGACTAAGAGTCTCTTATGGTTTGTCTCCCTCTCCAATTTCATCTTATTCTATTTTTCCTTCCCTACCCATATGATCCTCTGTCTTTTTTCTTAAATTCCACATATAGGTGAAATCAGATGATAATTATCTTTCTCTGATTATTTCATTTAGCATAATATCCTCTGGTCCATCCACATCATTGCAAATGGCAAGATTTCATTTTTTGATGGCTGAGTATTATTCCATTTTACATATATACCACATCTTCTTTATCCATTCATCTGTCAATGGACATCAGAGCTCTTTCCATAGTTTGGCTATTGTGGGCATCGTTGCTATGAACATTGGGGTGTAGGTGCCCCTTTGGATCACTATATTTGTATCTTTGAGGTAAATACTCAGTAGTGCAGTTGCTGTGTCATAGCTCTATTTTCAACTTTTTGAGGGATCTCCATACTGTTTTCTAGAGTGGCTGCACCAGCTTGCATTTCCACCAACAGTGCAAGAGGGCTCCCCCTTTTTTTGAAGGTTCCCCTTTTTTAATAGAATAAGGTTAAAAAGGAAAATCTTAGCATTCTCATTCAGGCCATTCATTCAAAGTAAGAAGTGGAGAACACTCAGAAAAACCAGGACTTGAAACACCTCTGATTGTTGACAGCCTCACTTCATCATTAACCCTCCAGGCTCCAAAACCAGAGAAGGGTCACTCCTATCCTGAACTCTCACATGAAGTCTGCGTCAAGATATTTTATTTGCTTTATTTTATATCATCAAATAGTATGAATCTGCCAAGAGTAAGACTTATGGGGGGAAAAGTGTGTTTAACTAGTTTTGGGGACTATCTTATTGCATATGTGAAATTAACAGTAAGAGGAACTGAGAGAGATCCCTTTAGCCACAGGTAATAGGAAGGGACACAAACACCCCATTATTAGTTAACACACTAGAATATTGCCCTGACAAAACCTCACCAACACCATTATAAAGGTTGACCCCCTTCCCAAGATCAATTTATCAGTCTAAGGGTACTCTTTTTTTTTTTTTTTTTTTTTTTTTGACATGTAAACTGAAGTTAGGCCAAGCAGACTTATAAAGGCATGGATTTAATATTTTAAGCACTGCATATCTATGAGAAGTGGCTTATGTACTAGATAACCCTAATGTCTCTCTGGGAAAGGCTACCACTTTTCACAAGACCTAAGTGCACTTGTACATGCATGTGCATGTGTGTGCGTGTGTGTGTCCTTCTTTTTAAAAAAAATGACCCTCACTTCCAAGATTAGCTGACCCCTCACACCTCAACCCATTAGAAAACATCTCTGTTCTCCCCATTCCAGTCACCACACTAACAGCATTCATATCTTCCCTTTTATTTACTACTATTCATATATAAAATTGCATTTGTTCACATTCTTAGTCTTTCTGGGTCTGGGCCAAACTCGATTTTAAAAAAGACTTCTATTAAGATGAAAGTGTTCTTATGTGAAATTAACTGACTCATCTAGAACACTAATGGATCTTTTAGAAACAGTCTATTCACAGTCCCTAAAAAGTGGGTTCTGATAGGAAATGTAAGTGTGTGACTGGACTAGGCCATAGTATAGAATCACCAGGAGAACTTTTTAAAAATTACAAAGGGCTGGGGTGTGGAGAAATTATTGTTTGGAAAAGGCACACACCCAATACAACATACCCCACATGTAATAGCACCAAGTTGAGAACCATTTCACTGAAGAGGACTCCAGGAATGTAGCATTTCACTCCTATTAAAAGTTCACTTTCTAGATGTCTCCAATCCAAAATGAAGCAGAGAAGCTTGTAACCCAAGTCAAGATAACTAAGGGGAAATAATCCACTTTGTCTTTATGGGCCTAGGTAATTCCAAAAGGAGCATGATAGTTATTTCTTCTCTAACTATACAATTAGAGTTTTCAGTGTTGTTGTTTTTTTTTTCTTAATGAAAACCTAGTCTTCCCAACATTGTTTTCTGTAACACTTGGATCAGCGGTCCATTGTTGCTATTAATTTATTTTAAACAATGTGATGACAAGCAACAGCACACAGAGTATTTTATATAATTAGATACTGTTGCTACCTTCAAATTATGTTCTTTAATTATACAAGGCATATGTGCTGTCTAACTCAGTATTCCACAATAATCAGTCTCTCTCTCTTTCTCTCTCTCTCTCTCTCTCTCACACACACACACACACACACATACATATACATGCATTCTCTATCCCTCTGTATAAAGTGAATTTATTTTGAAAGCTTTCCCCCTGGGAATGATTATTCAGACAAAAGAATTTCCTACATAATCCACAGAGGAAGTACTGCCATTAAGAGCTATTAGAAATTTGTGTTTTGTATACAGTCAACAAGGAACTGATTTTTCAACACATATTGTTAATATATTACTGTTCAGCTGCATCCTTTTCCCACAGTCTGAAGTGTGAGCATTCTGAGAACATCTGATAAACTTAAAACTAAAGCTGAATTTCCCAACTTCAAGAATGAGTCATGATGAAACTTTTTAATAAGAAGAGGGGTTAATAATATCAATGAGAAAAGGAGCAAATAAATTAAGTATGAGAGTTGGGACACTATTTCTACATCCATTTCTAAAACCAACTTTTACCACATTGTTCATTTAATGAGGCATAGGGATTTTTTTTTAAGTTAAAAATTAATCAATTTGACATTTGCTTCAAAGTGAAGTTAGAAGTAGAGGGTCATAAAAAGAGTTTCCAAACAAATATCTCTTTTATTGTTTATTGCCTGGATCTGAGACTTGAATATAAGCTTCCAGGTAGTAGAGAATATTTCCTGTTTATTCCTTACTGAGTAATCAAGCACCATAATAAGTGTTCAATAAATAGGAATGATTGAACAGGCAAATGAACAATATAAAGATGAAAAAATGTTAAAGCATTTTAGCCAAACCTTATGGGAAATGCTTCTCTGCTCTCTGGACAGAGTTGGGTCATTATTATTTGCATATTAAAAGTTGTAGAAAGAAATTCATAGATTGCGAATTAGTTATTTTGAATTTTGTTAAAATTTCAAAGGAAAGTTAATAGATTTTAGGATGATAGTAAAAATACTTATGTAATGCTATGTGCCAACCACAGTTCTAAGGGCTTACCATATAATTACATACTTAATTCTCACAATAACCCAATGAGACAGGGTATCCCCCATTTTATAGGCAAGAAAACTAAGGCATGGAGATATTAAGTAATTTGATCAAAGTTACATACTAATAAGTAGCAAATCAGAATTTGAACTAGAGTCTGGTTCCTAACAACATAACTGCCTCCTTACACTTAATAGTCACAGTACCCTGTTCTTGGCAGTCACTGAAGGTCAAAGGATATAGGCTTTGCTATACCTTAATAAATATGCTTTGATCAAAAAATACATTTAAAATTCTACAGCTCTGAGACAGATAGAAAAAAAATGGCATAACTACATGATCAGCATAGTAAAATAAAAGCTCATTGGAATTGAAGTCCTGTTGAATACCAGAGAAGAGAAAATTGGACTGGAAAGAAGATAATTGCTTTGAGAAAAAAAAAGTGTCTATTTTTAAGCAAAGGATATGAGCTGTTCAGTATTCTCTCTAAAACAAACAATGCATGATGTTCTATGATGAATCAGTTCAGTGCCTAATGAAATTCTAAAATTACATTCTAAAAATATAATTTTGGTCTATGATTTGATAAGCAATTTTTAAATGTTTATGAGCATTCACAACCAAAACTTCTCAAAGATATAACCAACAAGAAAGAACATAAGACAATATGCAGGGGGTTGCAGGAGGAATCACTACACATTAACTAGTTCTTTGATATCAGAATAATATTGTGTTACACTTGCTGTAATCAGGTTTTACAATTTGAAAATACTTGCATTTTCCATTAACCTAGATATACTTATATTTAGATCTTACAAAACTATAAAAGAAAAAGTGCTAATACTTTGTACTATCTATATGTATTCATAATAAAATAAGTATTTTGTCCTCTTGTTCACTAACAAAACACATATTATGTCACACATACATTTATTTGTAGAATATTCAATTAAATCATTTACTATCCCAACAGCTTCAGAGAAAAGAGAGTCAAGACTAAGTTTTTAGAAAGTTATAGGATAATAATATTTCTGTATTTACTTGAGCAAAGTAAGCATTTACATGCTTGTATTAGACATTAAAATCCCCACTTCCGGGATCCCTGGGTGGCGCAGTGGTTTAGTGCCTGTCTTTGGCCCAGGGCGTGATCCTGGAGATCCGGGATCGAATCCCACGTCGGGCTTCCCTGCATGGAGCCTGCTTCTCCCTCTGCCTGTGTCTCTGCCTCTCTCTCTCTCTCTCTGTGACTATCATAAATAAATAAAGATTTTTAAAAATAATAATAAAATAAAATAAAATCCCCACTTCCCTGTTTATGCGGTTGAAATTGGGTGACTAGAACCTAACTCTGAAAGTTATTATAGGATCATATTCTATCAAGATCATAAGCATCCTACTTTGCAATAGAGTCAACTGACATTCTCCTGAGTATATTTCCTTCTTCTTTTCCTATTCCAGAGTCATCCCGCACTCTTGTTCAATGCTCTAATTCTTAGTTGTAATGGATGACTCAATAATTTTCTACAAGGGGATGGGACATTTATTCTCCAAGAAATAGACACGGAGTTGGGAAACCAGTGATTGGGTACAGAACCATAGAGATAATGCACTTTTCTCCATAGAGCTTATGGGTTTGCATATATACACTAGATAGATAACTCTGAAAAACAGGCTGCCTTAGAAGCACACTGGTTAAAACCTCGGATTCTGAAGTCAAGCAAAGCTAGTTTGAATTCAGACTCCTTTACTTATTACCCGTGTGAACTTAGCAAATTACTTTATTTTACCTAAGACTACTTTACCTCTTCTGTAAGGTTAATAAAAGAATTTAAGACTATTTATTATGGCCAAACACTAGAAGTTCTAGCCTAGTGCTTTTTATAATTGAATAGGTACATTGTAGTGTAGTCAGACAATGGCATGCTATCTACAGCAATAAGAATGAACAATCCAGAACTGTATATAACAATACGGATAAATCTCAAACAAAATGTTAAGTGAAAGAAGCCAGACCCAAACAAAACACCATATGATTCCATACACACCAAGTTCAAAAACAAGCAAAATAAAATTTTGGTGTTAGAAGTCAGAATAGCAGTAACCCTTGGGAGGTGGGGACACAACTGGAAATGGGCACAAGAAAGGCTTCTTCTGTGGCATTGGTAATATTCTATTTCTTCCTGGTTATACCAATGTATTCAATTTGCAAAAATTAATCAGGTTGTGTAACTAATGATTTTTTACATTTACCAAGGTGTTTTTTGTCTGTTATAATATAATTTAAAATTAAAAATAATTTAAAATATATAATATCTATGTGTCCTTGCCTTCTGAAATATTTACAGATGAAATAATATAGTGTCTTGGATTTACTTGAAAACAACCCTCTGTCAGGACAGGAAGAAAAGTGGACAAGAGAATAATGAAACAAGACTGGCCATAAGTTGACAGCTGTTGAAGCTGGGTAATGGATGAATCATTATATTACTCTCCTTACTTTCATACAAATTACTTCCATACAATTTCTTCAAAATAGTGCTTATTATAAACGTTTGTTACTATCTTAATTATGAATATTAATATAACTGTCACCTTAAAGTATCTGTACAAATTGAACTCTCTGAATCCAATCAAGTCTTAACATGGAAAATCACATGGAATTCCATTGATGTCATGTGATAATTAAGAAGACAATTGACTTTATAAGATTAAATATAGTATTTGCAACTGAGATGAAAACTGGAAGAAAAAAAAAAGTAAGGAAACTAGAAAGGACTGCCTGAAGCAAATCAGTCCTAAAACCACTGGGGGAACAGGCTTCATTCTTGCTTTTATCAACAAAACTCATTAACATACTGTTCTCCCTATCTGATAATGAGAGGGAAAAATATCAAGAAACGAAGATGTCTCGGCAGCAAAAGCCGTAGGCCAAAAATTAACAAGTGTTTAGTAACAGGAAATGTCATCACAAGAGTTCAACACTCAGGGTGAAAAGTTCAGGGGGAGAAATGCTCAGAAATACTTGAATTTGGGATCCATTTTACAGCTGGGCATGGCTTGTGTGCTTAATATTTGTATTCTTTACTGCTTTCATCTGAGAACAGGTAATCAAGAATCTCCTGGGAGAGGTGCAACATTATAATCAGGGACAGGAAAGTGTTTTGAAATGATGAAATACCTAAAAATTTTGTGCATCGACGTTTTCCTTTTGGTCACCTGCCTTCAGGACTCTGAGGTAAGTTAATCATATGATGAAATGATGAAAAAAGTTCTTTAAAAAGCCTAGTGTTAAGTAAGTATATGAATGTAGAAATTGGCATCATTAGGAAGAGGAAGATAATAAATAAGTGAATGAAAATGACAAAGCAGTAATTTTTTAAAAAACAAATTGGGGGCAGCCTGGGTGGCTCAGTGATTTAGCACCGCCTTCAGCCCAGGGCCTGATCCTGAAGACCTGGGATCGAGTCCCACATCAGGCTTCCTGCATGGAGCCTGCTTCTCCCTCTGCCTGTGTCTCTGCCTCTCTCTCTCTCTCTCTCTCTCTCTCTCGCTGTGTGTGTGTGTGTGTGTGTGTGTGTCTCATGAATAAATATATAAAATCTTTTAAAAAATACTACTTTCTTTAAAAAAAAAAACAACAAATTGACCTCCTTAAGACAATTTCCTTGTTGACTCTTTAGTCATTAAAAATAACCTTACAGAAGAATATTTAATGAATTGGAAAGAAATTCACTGAAAGCTAAGTGAAAACAGCAGTACTAAAATAGCATTAATGAATTGGTATTTCACTGGGTGATATAGATATATAGATATGATATAGATATATGCATAGCATGTGAGAACATATCTATATATTACCATTGAAATACATAAATATATACACATATGTATATACATAAAATGTATATTTATATCTGAAATACATAAACCATAATACTTACAATGGTTACCTTCCAAATGTTTTCTAAATTTTTTAAATTGACATTTTGTTTTTATAGTAAGAAGATAAGATTATTTAAAATTATTTTTCACTGCAACAGCTTTCCAATATTTTGCTGAGGTAGAAACATAAAGACCTGTTTTTCGCATGACTTCCCTTTCTTATTATTGTTCAGGGTTTCAGTGGATTTGTCTCAAATAATATAATAATTAAACAAATGAACACAGCTGAATTTTGTCTGGAGTGAGTCTGGCATTCAGTTTCATTTATTGAATTCCTCTTAATATTTGCTTACAGGAAAAAGAAAAAGGTCATCTTTTCATGATTCTTCAAAATGAACTAGGCTTGCTTTGCTTTCCATGCTTTTTCTACCCTTTCATCTTTACAAATGCCTTAATTCTTCATAACATTACATCATCGCATTTGCTTCTGTAACTTTCTCCTGTGACATTTTTCCTCTGAATTATAGATTTTGTTTGTGTTCTGCCTGGAAATTCTGCGTGGTGCCAGGAGGAAATATTTTCACCTTTAGGGCTTACCTGAGGAAAATTTCCAGCCATTGTGTTGCTGTTGACTTTAAGTGATAGGGGACAGAGAAATACTTTTTGCACTTCCCCAGCAATATCTGGAATATGACATCACTAACTGAATATGTCTTATAGTAGAAAGAGCCCTGGGAAAAGGAAACTTTGCTCTGGCCTCAATTAGCAAGACCATTTTTAAAAATGACTTCATCTCTCTGAGCCTATTTCTTCAATTGTCAAGTAGAAATAATAGAATTTAATCTACACACCCCCCACCACTCTGGACCCTCTACCACCACCACCACCACTACTGCAGCTGCCAGTCACAGTATATAAGATGATGGGGAGGCATTGCTGCAAGAGTGGGGATGGAGTGTGAGAGAAAAGAGAAAGCAATAGAGTTCTTGGGGTCCGCCACCATCAACTTTCATTATCTAAAATTATTTTTATTACCTAAAATGTGTTACTTGTTATAAGCTTTGTTTCTAATATATACATCACTTTTACAAAACATAACTTATCACTTAGATTTTTATACCTAATTCTAAACTGTTGAAAACACTGTAAAACATGCACAAATGGGAAGGCAGGAGTGTTTATTTTCAAAAATGCTAATTAAATTAGTTGTAGCTTTACTAAAGGGGAAAAAAGTTACAGTTCCAATTTTTGCTCATTTATGCCAACAAAGAGTATTCTAATCTTCTGGGTCTGTGAGCTCTTAGAAAGTCTACCATCTGTAAAGCAGGTGCATTTGAACGTACATTTGACCAACAGCATTTATCAGAAAATGGATACATGCATTATAGAAGGAATGGACTTAAGCTACACACCAAAATTATAAACCTCCAAATGTTTTCATATTGTAAATAAATAGATGAGAATGAGAGAACGAACTTTGAGGAAGGAGTGGACAGTGAGTGGTGATAGGAGTATAACTCATCCTACTACTGGGTCAGACCTGCAAACAAGAGGGCTAATCCCACACTAGATCCATTTCCTCAAAAAGACATAAATCCTGTGCTTACCTTTGTGAGATTCAATCGAAATTTGCTATAGGATTTGTATAATAAACAAATAGGAAGCACTTTCTCTGTGTAAGGCACTCTGAAGCAATGGTTCTCAAATGAGACCACTTTTGTCTCCCAGAAGACATTGGGCAATGTCTGGAGACACTTTAGTTATTGCAACTGAGGATTCTACTGGCATCCAGTGGGGAGAGGCCAGGGATGCTCCTAAATATCCTACAAGGCACAGGACAGCTGCCCCAAACAAAGAATTATCTGGCCATAGTGTCAATAGTGCCAGGATTGAAAACCCTGCATTAACTAGAGGATTGAAAAACAAATACAGACAAGAACCACCCTCAAGAGCTTAGAGTCTGGCAATGAAGAGAAGGCAGATACATAGCAAAATGGACAAAGCAGGAAGAGCTACAAGAAATATACAGAGAAAAAATTACTTGTAGCTTACAGGATCAGGGAAAACTTGGAAAAATAACATTGTAAATATCTATCTTAACATTCCTAAAAATAATTTAAAGGTGCTATTTATTTTTGTAATTTCTTGACATCAATAAAGATAAGTTAACCACCACCAAATACTTATAGAAAACATCCTCTCTGTTCTTGAAATTGGACTAAGTTCCCTGGGAAGATAAAGCTGAGTAAAAGAGCCACTATTCTCTACAACTTAGAGTGGAGTTACATCTCCAATTCCACATAAACATTATCAAGATCCATTCCTTCAAATGTGTCATGAATAACAATTATGTACCAAACACTGTGTGGCACAAACAGGCAAGATTTCCGCCCTTGTAGAACTGTCATTTGGGGGAGGAAAAAAAATCAAACCAATGGAAAAAAAAATCAAGCCAACATATACATGATTTTAGTGTGTGACTTCTGTTTTCAAAAATACTGGACAGGGGCACCTAGGTGGTTCAGTTGGTTAAACAGCTGCCTTCAGCTCAGGACATGATCCTAGGGTCCTGAGATCAAGCCCTGCATTGGGCCCCCCACCTTCCTCATTCTCTCTCTCTTGTCTCTCTCAAATAAACTCCTTAAAAAAAAAATACTGGACTATATAGTTCAAAAATCCTAAAAACCTCCCCACTAGAAAACATCTAGAAATTCTCGCCAAAATATCACAACCATGCTTTTTAAAATCCAGCTGAGCATAATAGAAGCTATGGAAAACCTCTAAAAGGAAACTGAAAACCAGAACAGTGAGTATAAACCGACAGTGAGGTCACTGGGGTCTGGGGAGCAGAGGGGCAATTAGTCTCTCACTATAACCCCTAGATTTTAGTCATGAGGTAGAAATAGGACATGAAGCCTCAGGTCCCAAAGATTAGGATCTGGAACTGAGACCCCTGAAGAAAGCTAGGACCCTTGGACTTAAAAAAATTACAGGCATAGGAAACTAAGAAGGAAACTTATCCATATTGGCCTGGTTCTAGATAAGGGAAAAAACAGCCTATGCTAAGAATTCATTACCACAAACTGGATTTTAGTAGACTTGATGAGCAAATGCACATTACTCATGCTGTCTGAGAATCCTCAATCCAGGATGTTAATATAAGAAGACCAGGATCGGGGATCCCTGGGTGGCACAGTGGTTTAGCGTCTGCCTTTGGCCCAGGGCGCGATCCTGGAGACCCGGGATCGAATCCCACGTCTGGCTCCCGGTGCATGGAGACTGCTTCTCCCTCTGCCTGTGTCTCTGCCTCTCTCTCTCTCTCTCTCTCTGTGTGTGTGTGTGTGTGTGTGACTATAATAAATAAATAAATAAATAAATAAATAAATAAATAAATAAAAGAAGACCCAGATCGGTAATCTCCACAGAATACCTAGCAGTTTATCCACAAAGTCCATCCCTTGTGACCAGCTGTTTCTCTTCATTAAGGCCCTAGGATTATACCTAGCAAATAAAACTTAGTACAGGTTCTGCCTTCTAGGTTACCAGAGCTAAGTTAGAGACTCTTATAAGAGAAGGCCTATTTGAGGACCTGCCATTCTAAACTGAGACATGAAGGATAAGAAGCCTATACATACTATAGTGGGGAATAATAATCCAGTAGAGGGAATAGCATATCCAAAGGCTCTCATGTGAACAGAGCACAGAACCTTCAAGAAACAAAAAAGGTAATGGCTTGGAGAAGTTTAGAATGCTGCAAAGGAGCCCAGTCATGCGCAGCAATGTGTAGTTTCTTAAGTTATTTCCCAAAAGTTTAAAATAAAGAGATATCACACATAGTAATTTCTGGATTTTCAAAAACTTCAAAAGATCTGTCAGCAGTGGCTTGCATTCTTATATGGCAACCCTCAGCTAGATCTACCCCCTTCACACAAGGCCTATGACCTCATATTTACCACTGCCCCCACCCAGACTTTTTTATTCATTTTTGTTGCTGATTTGGCATCTATGGGAGTATGAATTATAGCTCCTAATTTAGGACTTCATAGGTTATGGTTTTTTTTAAAGTTGGATTTTTATTCTAAGACTTTAAGTATTTTAAACAAGGGAATGATATGATCTGATTTATATATACTCCATTCAATGTAAAAAAAAAGATTGGAGAGAACCAAGAATGAAAAAGAGAATACAAATGAGGAAACTACTGCAGGAAACTGGGTGAAATAGAAAGTGGCTTGAAATAGAGTGCTAGCAATGGAAATAAAGAGAAGCAAATGGATTTAAAGTGTGCTTGAAATCAGAAAACCCAATGTTTGCTCATAGATTACATACTGAAGGTGAGAGAGAATCAAAATGACTTGTATTCTATTATGAAGAGCTTGTGCCTTCTATGGTCAGCTGCTAAAGGGATATTTATTGACAACCCTTAGTGCATGGAGAATTTGTGCTGTGAGGGGTACAAATGAAAGGAACTCTAATGCCTTTTAGGAGCTTGAATTCCATCAGTAGAGGTAGGATTGATGCAAAAAAATACACTTATAAGTTATACAATTTATTAGATCTGCAACTATTAGAGTAATAATAATAATAGGTAACATTTATTGAGGGTATATTATATACCCAGTACATGCATCCCATTTAATAGCACCTGGAGTTAAGCATTATTGTCACCCCCATTTTTTCATGGAAAAATAAAAACTCAGGGAAGTTAGGTAACTAGTAAGATCATACAGTTTGTAATTGGGAGAACTGACATTAGAGGCCAAGCTGACTGACTCCACTGGCCATTTGTTTAATGAGAACCCTAGACTGCTTTCACATACCTTTCATGAGGCCACAAAGTTATCTGTATACTACAACTTAGTTGTGCAAAGAGTAATGTCTGAAATTGCCCTGAGCTTTCTCACAAGCCTCTTTGAGATGGTTAAAAAAGAGGGAATTAAACTTTCCTCAAGACTTTAAACTTAGCTCCATTCAGTCTTTAAAACAGTCTCTTTAGGCAATGTTTTGACCCATCTAGAAAAGAAATGCAGATTTCTCAACCTTCCGCCATGTCCATGTGTACCAGCATATATGCACATACGTACACACCTCTGCTACCCAAGATGGTGTTGGGACGTGTGTACTGGGAACCACTGAAGTTCCCTAGTCTTGGGCCTGATGTCCAGCATCTGGTTGCTGCTTGGCATTCATGACTAAATTTCTTTGCTGGAATCATCCTTGATCTTAGTCTCTTAGCTGACTAAAAACTCACTAGTGTTCCCTAGTTAATGGAACTCCAGCTCAATTCTCAGTGGTGCTAGAGTCCCCATGTCTGTGACATTTCCTACATCCAACCACCTGGTCCAAGAGCCCATTTCCTGCTTCTGCTTCAGAACCACTCCTATCTCAGCAGGCTCCATAGCTAGGCTGCCAATAAAATTTATCATTCAAAACAAGACATTTGTGGGTGTGACAAGAAGGTATATTATAATTACACTGGAACATAGGGTAAATCAGAACAGTCTCAAACTAGGACATAGGACAGGCCCTAGCTCTCAACCTACCTGCCTTGCAAGCTCCCCCACCAGAATTTTCAACAACTCCTGGGTTGTATTTGTGTGACACAGGATGTAGGAGAGATCCAGGAAAGCTAAACATTGCAGGCTCTCCCCAGCCACATTGCACAGTCAAGTTCAGACTATTGGGGTTTAGTCCCATGTTAATCTCAGCCCACAAGGCCATCTCTTTCAGATCCTAAATAGAAATAGCCTCACACACTTATTTAACACACCTGCTCCTCTCCTGGGAAAGCCCAGAGAGGAACACGGCTCAAATGCCATAGGGAAAGAGGTACCTTCTCTTCACTATGGGAAAATTCTGTGATTCAAATTTCTAGACTTTCCCTTTGGTAAGTTAAATCTAGAGCTGTAGGACACTGAAACAAAACAAAATGCCAAAAAAAAAAAAAAAAACCCACAGAAAACAAAAAACCTTTCTACTCCACAAAGCCTTGCTTTCAACACTGTTGTCTTAGTAAAGAAGTCTAGTCCCTGCCCTCCTATCCTCAACCTCTAAGCCTCAAAACTCAGTTTTTGTTGAAAGATTTTATTTATTTATTTATTTATTTATTTATTTATTCATTCATTCATTCATTTATTCATTTATTCATTTATTCATTTATTTTAATTTATTTGACAGAATAAGAGAGCAAGCCCATGTGCAAGCAAGGGTGGTGACAGGCAGAGGGAGAGGGAGAAGCAGGTTCCTCTCTGAGCAGAGAGCCCAATACAGGGCTTGATCCTAGCACCCTGGAATCATGACCTGAGCCAAAGGCAGAAGCTTAACCAACCGAGCCACCAGGCACCCAAGACTCAGCTTTAAAAGTAAAAGACAACAGGGGCCCCTGGGCAGTAAAGTCTGTTAAGCATCCAACTCTTGGTTTCGGCTCAGGTCATGATCTCAGGGTCTTGGAATGGAGCCCCATGTCAGGCTCCACACCAGTCTGCTTGTGATTCTCTCTCCTTCTCCTTCTACCCCACTCGTTCTCTCTCTCTCTCTTTCTAGAATAAGCGAATAAATCTTTGAAAAGAAAAAAAAATAGAAGTAAAAGACTACAAATGAAAAACAATTTAAGGGAGGAGGTGGGTATAAAATGCATTGGCTTAATACTTGCAAAATAAAATAACTAACATATAGAAGGCTGTTCATTCTCAGTCATTTCTGCCTACAGTGAAAGAAGTATTCAAAATTCAAAATTCATTCAAAATTAAGATTCTTAACACAGACTTGATAAGATGAATTAACAAATGCCTTTTTATAAGAAACAGTCAGAATGAGTAGATCTTCAGAGGTCAAAGTTCAGCTGGTTTTGGACCTTAGATCCTATTCTGAATACTCCATGGTTTTGTGATTTTTATCTCTGAAAAGCCAAATAGTACTATGTATCAGGTTTCCACTTACGGCTTTGCTTACTCATTTAAGTATCTCAAACCTAAACTGCAAGTCTTAATGTTTTAGAGTGGCATTAAATGGTTTTCCAATATTGATGAGGGATTATTGAGAGCTCCCCAAAGTTTGTTATGTCTCACAAGGGCGTTCTAATGGGTTCATTGTTCTATTTATTCAGTTTACTGCCAGGCAGTGGCAACAGTTGCATCTGGTGTATATTGTTACTCTAGTTGATTTTGGGTAACTCTAACTTAAAAACATTCTCTATAATAATGTGCAAGTTTCCAAACATAAGCAGAAAAATACACAAATGCTGAGTAATCAGGGTTAAGGAAAGACCAAACAAGAAGAGGCCAGGTGGAGTTTGTCTGGAAAGGTTTTATAATGCCTTTATGATTAATAAACCTAAGGAAAACATCTGAAGCTTCTTTGAAATGTTAAGAATGAACTATTGGAGAACAACTGTGCTTCAAAGAGTAGTAAAATATGTGAGGCAGTATCTCACTAGTGGCAAAAAGGAATCCTATACCCCCAATAAATTATATAGAAAGGAGTAGAGGGTTGAGTTTGACGAGTTTAGAATAAGTTTCTGTTAACTCATCAACTCCAGCTACTCCCTTCTAACCCTAAACCCCTGGATTTCCAAGGTAACTTCTTAGGAATTTGCACAACTAAATATTCCCAGGAATGCACTCCATATTGCATATCCAGAATAGATGGAGCTTAACAAAAGAGAAGTGTATGGAAATCTGGATAGTTCTGTAAAATTTCTTTAGATTTTTCATGTGAATGAAAAGGGGCTTAAGAAGCCAAGTAAAGGAGGAGACTATCTGCTTCATAAATTATAACATTACCAGTATATCCTCACTGAGAATCAGCAGTGAACAAGGCTTGTTCCTAGAAATAAAAAGCTATGTTTGTTCCTTTAAGATATATGTGATAGATATATAATTAGAATGCACACAATTTTAATTAGAACAACATTAAATAGGATTGGGACAAAAATCATAAATATTCTCCCCTAATGCAAGAGCTTATAAGGAAGAGAAATTTTTTGGAAGGGCCTGAGCAAATAAGAGATGCCGGCAGTTAAATGAAGAGTACACATCCATGAGGTAGAGATTTGCCAATTCCCAAATATTTGTAACTGTAAGGACAGAGATTGTGTAGGTGACTGATTACTGAATATTCTTGAAAAATTGAGACACTGAAGTATACAAATGTACAAAAATATGAGAGAATAAGAATAGTTCTAGTTAAGTATATGGTTGAGTAAAAAAGAGATATGTGTTGAAATCCAAGCCTGTCATTAGCTTTGTGACTCAAATTCAGTGAAAGATACCAAAGAGGCTGGCAGATTCATGTCCTTTCTCCTTCTGTGATTAGTGAGATTTACAAAAAGCTGAATCAAGCCTAAAATAGATACTATACTACCAAAACCTGATAAATAGTGCTGATTGTCCACAGAAAAAAAACCATTCTCCCTTTTCTGATAATAACTGTGTTATAGCTGGAAACTATTACCCAGCTAACTGGTATTTCCCAAACCCCCTTGCTGTTAGATATGGCCTCCTGACTGAGCTCTCCATGTGAGAAAGAACATTGGATGCCACTTCCGAGTCTGGGCATGAGATGATGAGGGAGATGATTCCTCCCTACTCTTCCCTTTCCCATTACTGGAAGATAGATATGGCACATTCTTGTTTGACCACATAAACAAAGATATTACAGTTATGGATCAGGGAGCAACAAGATAAAAGGAATCTGAATCTCTGAATCTGAGTCCCACAGATCTGATCCACTGAACTCTGGACTATTATGTGAGAAAGAAGTTTCTCAGTCTTTCAACCACTGTATTTTGGATTCTCTTTTTTATAGCAGCTTAGCCTTACATGGACTGTTTCAGAAGAGAGAGCATATTATGAAGGGAAGGGTAAATGTTCAATTTAAATTCAAATTAAATTTTTTTCCCATAGCTATCTTTTCCTGGACCCTGGACAAACATTATACCAGTGCAGAAGCCATATCAGTGCCCATCCCATATTCCTTGGACTTTTCGGTATGCTTTGGTGAAAATTCCAACTGCTAGTATCTGCATCCCTGCACCTCAATGCTCTTCTTCCAGCTCTGTGTAGGTACAGACTAAAGTGCTAAGGAATTAATATCCTCAGGAGCAGCCCTCAACCGATGACCTCTCAGGAATTGGTGTATTAATATTCTAGCTCCCCTCCTCCCTTGAATGGAATAATTCTAAGGTGTGTACTATGCGTCAGCTTTCCAGAGTTCCTCTACAGAAATAAGCTCCAGGCACCCTTTGTGGTAGCCAGCTTACCCATATACTTTTTATTGCTGGCCTTCCAGTCACTGAGTCAGTTTCTCCACTTCCCTACCATATTCACTGAATTTCCCAAATAAACTAATTTTATTCAAATCATTACCTTGAAGTCTGCTTCTGGGAGAACACAAATCAAGGTAGCCAGCTACTTCATATTCACCATCCAGACAAAACAATTCTTCAACCATAGTCTTTATTATTAGATAGCATCATGTTATTTTTGTGGATGAAGAAATCAAATTTGTGAGAGTTAGGTAACTTAAGCAAGATCACTGTCAGAATTAGAATTGGCTGGAACCCAGGACTATCTCATTTACAAGTTTTTGCACCTTCCAATATATTAGACTATATTAGACACCAATTAAAAAAATATTGATGCAACTTTGAGTAGACGATGATATTGGAAGTTTTATGGTTGGATGATATATTTCAGGGAGATTAGACAAAACAGATCCTACATTAGCCTATGATATTTTGTGCTAAATATTTTCTGATAACACTTTTTGTTAAACAGATTTTTTAGCCTGAACAGAAAAAAAAAATGTCAGTTTTCAGCTACTTGTTAACACAAATTTATTTAGCCCTTTTTAAAACTAGTCAAATCCTCACCAGAGCTACTTCACTTAAATAAGTCTGCTTCTTAAAATGGTCTGCATAGATTCTGTTATTTGGGAACCTAGCTCTACTCACTTCCCTATCAAGACTTGTATAGAGAAAAGGATAGTAGGTGAATACACATCAGTAATTCAGAAGGCTGAGGGCTCAGGAATTTTTGTATTTGATCAATCAATCTACCTATAGAATTAATAGAATTTTAGTTTTAGAATATCAGACATCAGTCAACAAATAAAATTTAGAGATATTGGATGAGACAAAAGTTAGCCTTCCTATACTTTTCCTAATACAAGTACTCATAAAACTAATTCTTTTTTTAAAGATTTTATTTATTTGTTTGAGAGAGAGAGAGCACAAGCAGGGGGGGGCAGCAGAAGTGGGGGAGAAGCAGGCTCCCCTCAGAGCAGAGAGCCCGCTATGGGGCTCAATCCCAAGACCCTGGGATCATGGCCTAAGCCAAAGGCAGACACTTAATCAGTTGAGCTACCCAGGCACCCCTCTTAAGATTAATTCTATATGAAGCAGGCATAGAGAGAAGATAGTCAAAATCTGAGGGAACTACAGTTTATTTATCCACTATTGTATTAGCAATGTAATCTGTGCATTCTTTTAGATTTTAGTAGTCTGACAGGAAAAACCCTGCAGAGTTGTCACACACAGGCAATACACCGGATTACTATAATGTAAATTAACATGGACATATTACAAGATCTTAGAGGAAAAAGCTGTTTACTCTTCACCACCACTAGATATAATCTAAACATTACATTCCTGAAAGGATATACAGGATCACTTACATGCAGTCTAGGCAATTCCATTTCTCTCCTGGTTTTAGCTGAACTGTGCAACATGAGTGTAAGCTTTGGTTATTTGAGGTAAATGAACCCTGTGGTTACTCCTGCTTCAACTGAAGCTAATGTCAATATGGACGGGCATGGAGGAGAATACTAAAAGCCCCAAAACACTGATTATCTTCAGAAAATGTAATGAGTCAGATTATTGATGTCAGATTTTTATAGGAAACATTACATCACATAAAGTCTGAAGAAGAATGGGAGCCAGAATAAACAGAGCTATGCATCAAAAAGTCTTAAGTCTCCCAGCAGACACAGTTTAGCTAATGTGGTCGTATTCATAGAATTTTTATCCAGACAGACTATGGCAGTAAAACAGAAATATGCACATTGGAACATATTTATCTACCTCGTAAAAGTGTACAAAATTTTATATACCAATGTAAATAAAAATTCTTTGCCTGTCTCCAGAAATGTACATGCTTTTCATTTGTCCAATGACTCACACATGAGATTGTATAAAGTTTAATTAAGTAATGAAATGTAAAACATATATATATACACACACCAAATGTATTTTATCTTAAAAGTATTTTTGCCTATTTAAAAGAAAATACTTTAAACATTTTACAGCATATCCTCACTTTAAGCTCTCAAGACTTAAATATCGATGAATTGTTAAATATTACTTTGAGTGCCAGTAATGGGATAGTGGTACTGTGATTGTAATTGTTTCTTTTCTTTTAAGTTCTTGTTTATTGGTGATACAAACAAGTATTTACAGATGGAATGACATGATCTCTTGGGTTTGCTTTACAATGCTTCAAATACTTTGGGAAAAAAAGGTTGGAGGGTATAAATGAAACAACAATGCAGAATGTTGATAACGACTGAAGTTGGAAAATGAGTATAAACGGGCTCATTATACTATTTTCTCTTCTTTTATATATGTTTTAAATTTCCATAATGAAACCATAAAACAAGAAAAATATTGCTAACTGAATAAAAATCATGCAGTCTCTTTTTTAAAAGACAAAATTAGGAGCAGTAACAGTGAAATACATCAATTTATATCAGTAGAGATGATATAATTTTGATTGTATGCTTTACAATGATCATATTAGGTACTTCCTGTGAATAGTATTAATTTAGTTTTACCCAAAAGGTTTTAAATACATATAGGAACTACACATTTTTTCTTAAATATGTTCAAAAGCTATCTTAAAGTATTTATAAAACACCAACTCTGGGAACAAAAATATGATCTTTTTAGAAAAGTAGAATAATCTCATGTTCATCATTTTCCATATTTTTGGACAGGGCTTGCAAAGTTGGTCAGCCTCTGGGGTGAAAAAGCCTCTCCAGAGAAATCCCAGATAAAGGTGCATCTTAACAGCTCATTAACCTTGTCCAAAGTTCCTCTTTGCACAAAAGTTCTGGACATTTTTCTGACAGAAGATTTTTAGGCACTATTTGTTGATATATATTTTTTCAAGCTGGATGGTCAGTAATATATAACATAAGTACTGAATCATATCTCTTTGTTTGCAGCCAAGCAATAGAAGTGAAAATATGTATTCATGGCGGGTAAGTAATAAAATTTTAGGTCAGTTTAGAGAGATTTTAATGAGTTTTGTGGCTCTAGGCATCATTTATATCTGAAGAAAAAAGTTCTTAAAACTAATATATTTGTTTTTCAACATTTGCTTCATTCCGCCTCATACACTGCTCTGAACGCAGAATATTCTTACATTGATGAATGGTGCTTGAGTGCCACCTGGTGGCCCACTTCCTCCATACAGCAGAATTTTCCACTGATCCTCAACCTGAGAAAACTCTTGCACCAGTCTGGCACTCCCAAGGGCCAAATTAAAATAAGATATTATTTCCAAGACAGATAAATCGTCTATTCAAAGACTGTAGAATCCTGAGCCTCATAACACAATAATATCTATAATTCATATTCATACTATGTGTTCCACAAATCAAATATTCCCAGCCTGAGAAACTGCATTTTCTACACACTCTTCACATTTTGTGATGTCTACCTTGTTACTTATAGCTGCAGGCACAGAGGCCTCTAGATCAATGGTTCTCAACCTTGAGTGCCATTAGATTCACATTGAAAGTTAAAAAAAAATGATGGGGATCCAAACTCAGACAATCTGATTTAATAGGTCTGGAATGGGACAACACCTATCAGTAAAGTTTAAAAGCTCTACAGGTGATTCCAATCTGAGGTTACTTTGTAATGGACTGTCCATTTTTGAAAGGTGAGGATTATTTGTTCCTCATCTCTGAAACAGTACATTGTGTTGGACATATTAAGAACCCAAACTATGTGGCAAAGATGAAGCAACTCCAGAGTCTACATAATTGTTTTAAAATAAGGCAAGAACTGGTCAAACTGCAACATCTTAGATTCACAAGCTCTACTAAGAGTATGCCACTGTCCCATTCCCCAGAAGACTAACTAGGGGTACAAAAAGCTCCTTTTTCACTCAGTTCCATGCAACGTGATAAAATAATTTAGTATACAGGTATTTTTTAGTAAAGGACTACATTGTGGCAAATCTCTATATATAAAACAACACATGCAGAAAGTCATGAATTACAAGATTATTTATAATAGAAAAATATTGGAAATAATCCAATGCCTAGGAAGACTAGTTGAATGAATTATAGTGTGGAGTGCCGCGCAAACATAAAAAAGAAAAGAATCAGAGAGATGTTTATGAATTAATATGGAATGAAATCCACTATATATTGTTAAGTTAACGACATCAAAGTTGGAGAAGTCTATTATATGCTACCAATTGTGTAAGAAAGACAAATACATGTTTGGTTTGTTTGGGGTTTTTTTGACAAAAAGAAGAAAAGAAGAATAAACAATAACAACAAAATGAAGACATTTATCTTTAGAGGACAAGTGAGAACAGAATAGAAGAAATAAGGACAGTAACAATTCTGTGAGAATGCCATCTTACATAGTTTCAACCTTTGAATCAAATAAATTTTTTAGATAATCAAAAAGTAAATTAAATTACAGTTTAAAAAAACATTAAATTGAACATTAACAAAAACCAAAGGATCTAAATGTTTCAAATTATAACATAACCAAACCAAAAAAAAGAATTAATTCAAGTAAGTTTTGAACACATTACTATACATCTTTAGTGGAATGTATTCTATGGACAAAAAGAAAAGATATATTTACTTAGTATTGAACTCCTTATATTGAATTAAAACCCCGAAACTGTACTGTATAGTAAGACACTGTAAATAAGTTAACATATTATTGTTACTATGATCCAAGATTTTCACTGTAAAAAAATTTTTTTTTTAAATTTTATACATATATAACAAGCATATATATTAAACAAAAGTGAAATTAAACCTTGAAATGTTAAATCTGAATCACAATATTGTCCTAATTAATTTATTTTTTAGAGAGGGAGAGCACATACATATGTGAGCTGTGGAGAGGGTCAGAGGGAGGAGAGAAAGAATCTTAAGCAGGCTTTATCTCAGAATCCTCATATCACAACCTGAGTGGAAATCAAGAGTCAGACACTTAACCCACTGAGCCACCCACGTCCTTCATTGAATTGTAATATTTTTAAAACTAAATTAAAATAAATCAATCTGTAACACACAAAAATAAAATTATATCCAATCAGAGCTACAATCACACAGAAAAGAACTTTTTGAAGTAACTTTTAAAAATAAAATGTAAGGAGAACCTGGATGATTCAGTTGGTAGAGCTTTCAGCTCTTGATTTCAGCTCTGGTCATGATCTTAGGGTCTTGGGATTGTGCTCTACATCCGGATCAGCGCTGAGCATGGAGCCTGCTTAAGATTCTCTCTCTCTCTCTCTCTCTCTCTCCCCCCCCCCCACCACACACAGACACACACACTCTCTCTCAAATACTCTTTTAAAAAATTAAAATTAAAAAAAATAAAGTATGATTGCATATCTCCACAGAGATAAGAATGAAAAGAACTGCAAAAATTCTAATATGAGCTGTGAATTAGATGATATTATGAAAGTGTTTTCTTAGATATATTAACAATGTAGAAGAATGTCAGAAAATGCATGTTGATTGTCATGATGCCTTCAACTTATCCTCAAGTGGTTCAGCAAAAAAGTGTATGCATACATACATATATAAATTATTCATAGATAAAATATATATGCTATATATATTTATATACATAATACATATACAATTTAGAGGTAGATATGTGCTCATTATGCTTGTCTTTCAGTTCTTCTACATTTTTAATCTTTCAAAATAAAAAGCTGGAAGATAAAAGAGCTATTTGCTAAAAATATTATAAAACTGAAAAATTGTTTAAGGCAAAAAAGAAGTACACAAATATCATGACTTTTAAAAGATGGAGACATCATTCTCTGTTGTGATGATCAGGAAATAATTCATGAAAGGAACTGCATTTTTAAATGTAAAGGTTTTGAGTTAATGATGGCCTTAGAGATATTCTAACTAGAGACGCCTGGGTGGCTCAGTGGTTTAGCATCTGCCTTCGGCTCAGGTAGTGATCCTCGGGTCCTGGCATCGAGTTTCGCATCAGGCTCCCCACAGGGAGCCTGCTTCCCCCTCTGCCTATGTCTCTGCCTTTCTATGTGTCTCTTGTGAATAAATAAAAGTATTTAATTAAAAAAAGAAATATTATAACTAAACTTCCTCAGTTTGTAGATGAGAAAACTGACAGAGAAGGACTCACTAGCTTGTCCAGGTTCAATAAATGTTTAGTACATTGCTGCGAAGTCCAAAGCACACAGTCCATAGTAGTTTCCATTAATCCATTTACTGAGCAACTTCTAAATGCCAAGTAGTCCTACTTCCCATTTGAGATGGACCAAGAAGAACATGTTAAATAAGGAAATATATATAGAATTGGGATCCCTGGGTGGTGCAGCGGTTTGACGCCTGCCTTTGGCCCAGGGCACGATCCTGGAGACCCGGGATCGAATCCCACGTCCGGCTCCCGGTGCATGGAGCCTGCTTCTTCCTCTGCCTGTGTCTCTGCCTCTCTCTCTCTGTGACTATCATAAATAAATAAAAATAAATCTTAAAAAAAAAAGGAAATATATATAGAATTGAATCATTACAAATTTCAAAATAAAATTTTAAATTGATTGGGCAAAGAAGGAGGCAGAATTGCTGGCTTTGAAGATGGAAGGGTTCATGAGACAAGGCATGTGGACAGCTGCAGAAGCTGAGAATACCCTTAGCTGACAGCCAGCTAGGAATGGTGACAACTGCAGTCCACACCTGCAAGGAACTGAATTCTGCTAACAAGCTAAACAAGCAAAGGAAAAGGATTCTCCCCTGGAGCCTCCAGAAAGGAATGCAACCCTAGAGACACCTTGATTTTAGCTCAGTGAGACTCACAGTGGACATTTGAACTACAGAACTGTAAGATAACACATTTGTGTTCTTTAAAAAAAATTGGTTGGGGTGCCTGGGTGACTCAGTTAGTTAAGCATTTGACTCTTGATTTCAGCTCAGGTCATGATCTCAGGGTTGTGAGATCGAGCCCTATGTCAGGCTCCACTCTGAACATGGAGCCTGCTTAAGAGTCTCTCCCTCTCCCTCTACTCCTCTTCCCCACCCCCTCTCTTTCTCTTTATTTATTTTTTTTTAATTTAAATTTTTTATTTATTTATGATAGTCACAGAGAGAGAGAGAGAGGGGGGCAGAGACACAGGCAGAGGGAGAAGGCAGGCTCCATGCACCGGGAGCCTGATGTGGGATTCGATCCGGGGTCTCCAGGATCGCGCCCTGGGCCAAAGGCTGGCGCCAAACCGCTGCGCCACCCAGGGATCCCTCTCTTTCTCTTTAAAAAAAAAAAAATGGTTGGTCAAAAACAGAAGCCAGGGATTTATTAGCTCATATAATGGGAAAGGCCAGGTATGGAGACTGGTGACAGGTCTCAGGTACCACTGGAATAGAACTCAAATTATTGTTTACTATTTCTCTTTGTATTTTGGAATATGTATAAGGGTCTCCTTGTTTCTCTTTAGAGACAGATTTCCCTCATGTCACAGAGGATGGATACAGCTATAGAAACTCCAGAACTACTATTCAGTTCAGCAACATCAAAGAAAACAGACCTTTCAGTGTTCACATATATATATATATATATATATTGTCACACAGAAGTTTACTGATTGTCCTAGATTGGATCTCGGTTAAAAAAAAAAAAAAAAAGTCCCTGTTCTGAGGGGCAGAGCACTGTATTTGGCCAGATCTGGCTCACATTAACCCCCTAGTCCACTAGTAAGCTGACATGTAACTAACAGCCCAATTCAACCCTGCCAACCACACGGAATGAAAGAAGGGCTGATTCTGATTCCCTAAGATGAAGGGAGCAAAGGAATGCCAGGCAGACAAAAACAAGGTAATAATACAGTGAGTAAACCACAGGAACAAATTAGAAAGGTAAAGATGCATACTTTAGGAAGTAGCAAAAGCTCAATTCTCATAAGGGTCTAGGGAATAGTGAGAGAAAGGGCACTGGGGTTGTATTGTGGAAATTAGTGAAATAGTGAAATGACAGGCAGAATAAAGTGCTGCTTAATTAGGTACAAAGTGAAGAGCCCCCAGCTTTAACAGAAAAGAAAAAAAAGGAAAAGAAAAGAAAAGAAAAGAACAGAAAAGAAAAGAAAAGAAAATGGCTTAATTTAATCTGGGATGATCAGTCATCAGTGTATAGCAATGTTTCTCAAAGTATAGTCTTGGCCCAATATCAGAAATCACCTGGGTACTTTTTTAAAAATGCAAAACCCTGGCTCCCACCCAAGTTTACCAAATGAGAATCTCTGAAGGTGGGTCACAGGTAGCTGCATTAGAAATAAGCACCACAGGCATTATTTCTACATTCTAAAAGCCTAAAACAAATAGTGTAAAATTTTAATAGGAAACGGTATTTAACAGTATACATTTCCAAAATGTTTTAGATAATTGGAAACTACCTTCTTAATCCTTATGCATTTTATCTATTACTAACTATCAGAGTAATGGGCCAATAATTTAGCTGCTCTGAGCCACAGCTACCCAGGTTGTAAAAAAGCAAAATTTTGATTATAATTAATCTCCTTTAACATTATGATGCCATGATTTTTAAATTCTATTTCTTGAAATATTTCTACATCCATATGCAGTTAAGGGTAAATTCAGCAGGCGTGGGTTGTTGCTGCACATTCCAAAAAAAAATGGACCGTCTGTTGATGCTCCTGGGAAATAACTTCTGCCTTGGGGTATCCTGTCTGAAGAGCAGTTTTATGTGCCTCAGGGTTTACTGCTATGCTGCAGCAGTTTGGCCTTTGTGGGGTCTGGATCCCCACATAAAAATACTGATTCCCAATGACTGGAGACTGTAGGCTCAAGAGAGCTCTATTATTATGGTTCACTACTTTGCACATGTCACACATGATAGATTGGAGAAAAGGACATCCATCTATGACTACACTGAGAGGCAACACCTCTACAAGCTTGTTCCTGGTTTTCCCTGAACTTTAGCCATGTGTATTTTTCCAGTGCTGATTTCAGTCTTCATCCTTTCACTGTAATAAACCATAGCCATGAATACAACAGCATTTCTGAGTTCTGTGAATCCTTCTAGCAAATCATCAACCCTGAGTTTGGTCTTGGAGACACTCGACACAATCTGCACTTCAGCATTATACTTTTGTATTGTGGTTTCCAATTCAATTAGGCTTAAATGTTGTTTAAATAATAAATTTTGTATTAATTTTTCATTTTGCTGCCCTTTGCCCCAATATCTATTAGAAATTTATCCTAAAGAAATCATAATGAAATAAGGAAAGCTTTATCTCAATTTAAAAATTTATTATAGTATAATAGAAAATTGAAAACAACCTAAATTTTGAACATTACAGGTATGGTTTAATGAATGATAATAGGTCCATTTGGTGGAATAGTTATTAAAATGCTAAATTAAAGAGCACAACTGTTTCCATGTGTGCATGTAGACAAAAACTAAAAGAGAACATGGGACAAATAGATGATTTTTTGTAGTATTTAGACATTTTTAAAATGCTAATTATCACTGTAAAAAACTGTTTTTATAATAAGTATCTATTTTTAAGAGTCAAATTGTGAATTTAATTCTTTGGTTTATGGTACTAACTTAATATTTTTAATATGAACTACTAAAAATCAAGATCACTGACATATAAACTATCCATTACTGAAACAGATATTCTAGGTTCTATATGGAATGCAGTTCCCAGCAAAGGATTAGGAAATAAGAGAATGAGCAATGTGGAAACATGTGGTGGAAAGAGTTTGGACGCTAGGGTCACACTCACATCATTGAACACCAGTTTTACTTGCTACTAGCTGTGAGGTCATGAGCAGTCTCCTTCACCTTGCAGAAACTAAGTCTCCTTATTTGTTAACTGAGAATAATGACAATAAATGCTTTATAGAGTTACTACCACAATAAATGAGTAAAACACTTAATGCAGTACCTGTATAAGAAAAAACTAAATAAATTATCAGTCTGTTTCTTTCTCAATTCTACTCTCAAAGATTAGATGTTAATCTATGTATTTTTAAAGTGCTCTTCTCCCATGACACCTACTTTCCATATCATATTCATTATGAAGTAATGTAGTCTCATGACATAATGATGACCCAATAGTTTTGAAAAGAAATCTTAATTTTTTGATGATTGATTTAAGGGTTGGTAAGTACGCACATTATTTTTTTTCACTTAGCTAAGTCATAGATCCAATTTCGAAAATCAAATAATCTCATCTGAACCTGTTACTAATTTTCAAGTCCAAAACTAAAGCAATGTTAGCATAACAAATATGTATCAGAGCCCATTAGTGAACCGAAAACAACAACAAAAATAGAAAAATAATGCAATAAAAATCTTACCACAGCCACTGTCACTGCTTTCCAAAAGCTTCTGGGCATTGTATTTTGCTAAGGAATTCAAAGATGGAAAATTTCAGAAATTGTTTCTCTATTTTTAGAAAATGGTGTTCAAATTGTCTTTCCTTGGTTAGTTCAAAAGCAAAATAAAATGATAGTTCACAAATATTTTCATCTGGGTTGCAATGTTTCATTGTACATCCAGCCTATCTGATATGTTACTTTAATTATGTTTTTGTGGGGGAGGTATTGTCTGTTACCAAAGCATGTTCTTTATTTGGTCAAACGGGTGATTCAGAGAAAAACAAGTAAGACAATTTTCATTTTCTTACTAGTGGGAGTCAAGTCTGCATTGAAGAAATATTTGTCATGCTCACCACATTTTTGTTGTATACTTGTCTCACAGAGCTAGTGTACAACTTCAAAGAAAGAAGAATGGCTGCGATGTAAAATACTGGAGAAATACTCTCTACCACCCATCTTCCCTCCTACAGGATAGCCAGGCCAGTGTTTCCAAAACATCTTTCAATTCTGAATCTTGCTCAAAATGTCCTAAAGTTTTTCTTTTGTCTCTTGCCTAGCAATCAGGCTGTCCAGCCCACTCTCAATGATTCCTCTTACCAAAAGCACCGCAATAACAAGGCCAAACTAGTCCACCTCTATACTTTTCTCATCCTGCTACAACTGCTTAAGTCACTTTTATTTAAATCCTAATCACCTCTCAAGACCCAGCTCAAGCCCTTTCTCATTCATAAGACCTTTCCCAGTCCTTGTGGATCACACTTTAGCTTTCTGAATGCCCTTAAGTAGCTTTTGTCTGAACTTTCCTTTTGGTATTTAATGAAATACTCTGTATCCTTGCCATGCCTTTTTATGACCCACCTTCTACCCCAGTTGTTGAAAATACAAAGTGTATAACACAGAAGCAAAAATGATTATTATATCTGTGGTAGATTGTATTATTGTTTATAATTATTCACTCCTTCCTTTGTGAGTACAATGTTTCCCCACCCCCTTTCACCCCCATGGACTTTGGGCTTGAACATCTGATGTGCTTTAGCCAATGGAATATTTGCTATGTATCACTTCCAAACAGAAGCTTTTAAAGGAATTTTAAAGGAATAAGATTCCAAAAGTCTCCTAGATCCTATGCCCTCTATCATCAGAAAAGCATGTTTGTGCATAAGGTTTTCCTTTAGTTTAGGTACCAAAATAAGGTGATATGTGGAGGAAATTTAGCCTTCAGGCTAGAGAACAATCACTACATCCAACCAGGAGCTGACGATATGAACCCAAAAAATTAGATATTGTAAACTGCTGATAATTTGAGATTGCTTATCCATAGTGAAAGCTAACAGATATAATTAAGAATTTTGTAGGTACTGTGTTCTATATTCACAACATCTCATCTAAACAACACAATAATCCTATGGGCTAACATACTTTAGTATCCCCATTTTACGTATGAGAAAACAAAGATAAGAGAGGTAAAGTAACTAATCCAAAACACACAGTACTAGGGCAGCCTGGGTGGCTCAGCAGTTTAGTGCCGCCTTCAGTCCAGGCCCTGATCCTGGAGACCCCAAATTGAGTCCATGTCAAGCTCCCTGCATGGAGTCCGCTTCTCCCTCTGCCTGTGTCTCTGCTTCTCTCTCTCTCTCTCTCTCTGTGTCACTCATGAATAAATAAATAAAATCTTTTTAAAAAACCACACACACTACTGTAAAATTAGAATTAGACACATCTAGCTTTGAAGTTAGATTCTATCACTTTTTAAAAATAGTATTATAGGCATAATACAATCTTACTGGAATTCAGTCATATGTAAAGATAATGCTTAAGTTCTTCTCACTGTACTTCTAAAGGCTGTTGGGAGGATTAAATTTAATCATGTGAATGATCTAATAATTTAATAAATAAGTGAACCTTAATTTATGTCACCTCTAAATTAGGCCCTGAGATAAAACTTGGTATCAGGAGTGTAAGAAGCATGTGTGAAAAAAGTGGAAGAAATGAGATGGAGAATGAGAAAAGTCAATAAAATGATTAGGTTTCTATTTGAGGAATTGGGTTCAATCCCACTAAGATAGGTATATGTGGACTATGTCTCAGACAGTTAGTTAAATTCCTATCAAGCCCAACCATTTCACAAATAATGACAAACCCGAGACCAAAAAATATAAACAAGCAAAAACAGTAAAGTGAAGTTACTGGAAAGTGAACAAAAAAGTGAACAAGTGGATTCTGGAAGAATCAAAACTTGGAAGAATCAAAACAGATGAGTTTCCCATATTATGATTTTACCCTGAGAGCAGGCTGAAATTAGCACTACACAGTGTGTCTAAAACTCTAATACAAAACAGTCTTTCTGGCCTGAAGAATCAGAGGATGGAATTTAGAGTAGCCACAGATCCTGGAAAGTTTGGAGGGTGGGAGCTGAAAAAGAAGTAAACCAGAAAGGAAGAGCCCTGAATTCTGTTTATAAACTCTGATCAAGCCTCTGAACCATACATGAATGGGGCAGACTCCAGTACCTCAGCTAAGGACAAAAGGAATGAACAAAGAATGAGTTGCTGCCCCAGAAAAAGCATTTACAGTTTGAGTTTGACCAAGTTAATTTTCCACTTAAAAACATAATGAACAATCTTTAGAGAAATATAGACTCACTACCTAGCTTTCTATATGTCCAAGATACAATACAAAATTGCTCAATTTATGAAGAATCAGGGAGGTGTGATCCATTTTCAAGACATAAGACCATTAACCACGACCAATTCCAAAATGATCTAGACATTTAAATTGAATTTTAAGGAAGATTTTATAATTCTCCTCATTGAAATAAAAGACAATATTCTTGGGCATACGTCTATGAAGGCAAGGGAAACAAAAGCAAAAATGAACTATTGGGACTTCATAAAAAGCTTCTGCACAGCAAAGGAAACAGTCAATAAAACTAAAAGATAACCTACAGAATGGGAGAAGATATTTGCAAATGACATATCAGATAAAAGCTAGTATCCAAAATCTATAAAGAACTTTTATTTTTTTTAAGATTTATTTATTTATTCATTCATTCATTCATTCATTCATTCATTCACAAGAAACACAGAGAGAGGCAGAGGGAGAAGCAGGCTCCCTGCAGGGAGCCCAACATGGGACTCGATCCCGGGTCTCCAGGATGACACCCTGGGCTCAAGGTGGCGCTAAACTGCTGAGCCACCCGGGCTGCCCTATAAAGAACTTTTAAACCCAACAGCAAAGAAACAAACAATCCAGTCATGAAATGGGCAAAAGACATGAACAGAAATTTCACCAAAGAAGACGTACACATGGCCAACAAGTACATGAGAAAATGTTCCACATCACTTGCCATCTGGGAAATACAAATCAAAACTACAATGTGATACCACCTCACACTAGTGAGAATGATGAAAATTAACAGGACAGGAAATAACAAATGTTGGAGAGGTGTGGAGAAAGTTGCAACAGTGCAACTCTTGCACTGTTGGTAGGAATGTGAACTGATACAGCCATTCTGGAAAACTGTGTGGAGCTTCCTCAAAGAGTTAAAAATAGAGCTGCCCTACGACCCAGGAATTGCACTACTGGGGATTTACCCCAAAGATACAGATGCAGTGAAATGCCGGAACACCTGCACCCAATGTTTTTAGCAGCAATGTCCACAATAGCCAAACTGTGGAAGGAGCCTCAGTGTCCATCCAAAGATGAATGGATAAAGATGTGGTTTATATATACAATGGAATATTACTCAGCCATTAGAAAAGACGAATGCCCACCACTTGCTTCAATGTGGATGGAACTGGAGAGTATTATGCTGAGTGAAGTAAGTCAATCAGAGAAGGACAAGCATTATATGGTTTCACTCATATGGGAAATATAAAAAAAAAGTGAAAGGTAATATAGGGGAAAGGAGAGAAAATGAGTGGGTGACAAAACATGAGAGACTCTTAACTCTGGGAAATGAACAAGCGGTAGTGGAAGGGCAGGTGGGCAGGGGGATGGGGTGTCTGGGTGATGGGCACTGAGAGGGGCACTTGACAGGATGAGCACTGGGTGTTATACTATATGTTGGCAAATCGAACTCCAATAAAAAATATACATATAAAAAAATATATTCGTGGGCACCTGCATGGCTCAATGGTTGAGTGTCTGCCTTTGGCTCAGGTTGTGATCCCAGGATCCTGGGATCGAGCCCTGCATCAGGCCCCATGCAAGGAGCCTGCTTCTCCCTCTGCCTATGTCTCTGCCTCTCTCTGTGTGTCTCTCAGGAATAAATAAATAAAATCTTTAATAAAAAAATATATTTTAAAATAGAACCAGAAGGAAAATCATGAACTGGCAAAAATGCAATTTTGAAATGATAAATCTCAATGGTAGGCTTAATATTAAACTGGATATGATAGAAGAAAGAATAAGTGAACTTGAAGATCAATAGAAATTATCCAATCTGAAGGACAAAGATTTTTGTTGTTGTTGTTTTATATTACGAAGTCTCTAAAAACTTTAGAACAATAACAGAAGTCTAACATACATGTGTCAGAGTCCCCAAAGGAAAGCATAGAAAGAGAGAAGGAGAAAAAAAATTGAAATATAATGGCCAAAATTCCAAATTTGGTGAAGGACAAAAATTTACAGATTTGAAATTCAAAGAATTTTTTTAAAAGATTTATTTATTTATTTATGATGGACATAGAGAGAGAGAGAGAGAGAGGCAGAGACACAGGCAGAGGGAGAAGCAGGCTCCATGCCGGGAGCCCGATGCGGGACTCGATCCCAGGACTCCAGGTTCATGCCCTGGGCCAAAGGCAGGCACCAAACCGCTGAGCCACCCAAGGATTCCCTGATTTGAGATTGAAAATACAAAGAGAACCACACCTGGATACATCATAACTAAACTCCTAAAAAACAACAATAAAGAGAAAATCTTAAAGCAGTCAAGGAAAAATGATATATTGCAATAGGGGCAGAACTATTTGACTATGAACAGACTTCTCATCAGAAACTGTAGACATCAGAAGACAGTAAAACAAAGTGGTGATGAAAGAAAAAATACACTGTCAATTCATAATTCTATTTCCAAGAAAAATGGCTTTCAAGTATACAGTTTAAAAAAAGGCGGGGGGGAATCCTTGGGTGGCTCAGTGGTTTAGCACCTGCCTTTGGCCCAGAGCATGGTCCTGGAGTCCCAGGATCGAATCCCATATCAGACTCCTTGCGTGGAGCCTGCTTCTCCCTCTGCCTATGTCTCTGCTTCACTCTCTCTCTCTCTCTCTCTCTCTCTGTGTCTCTCATGAAAAAATAAATAAAAACCCTAAAAAATAAAATAAAGATATTTTTGCAATAGAAAACCAAAACAACTACAAGAAATGTAAAAAAGGAAAGAAAAAAACTTCTGTGGGCTGAAAAAAGTGAAACCAAGTAGAAACTCAAATCTTCAGAAAGAAAGAACTGTAGAAGTGATTACTATGGATAAATATAAAAGACTATTATTCTTTTAAAAACTATGACTATTTAAAGAAAATACAATATTGTGTTGGACAGTTTATAATATATGTAGATGTAAATCATATGACATTTATAGCATAAAGGATGGAAAAGGAGGTCATTAATCTACAAAGTTTATGGTTTCTACACTTTTATGTCAAGCAGTCATGTATATATATTACACACATATATATTTGTATATATATTGCATATATATTACTATATATATATATAGATGATAAAAAGATAAATTATAGATAAATAGAACAGAGAAATAATAGAGGACACAAACAGAAAATAAATTATAAAATAGCAACCCTAAGTCCAACCACATCAATAATTACATTAAATGTTAATGAACTATTGGGGCACCTGGGAGGCTCACTCAGTTAAGTATTTGACTCTTGATCTCAGCTCAGGTCTTGATCTCAGGGTCATGAATTCAAGTCCCCCACATTGGGCTACACCCTGGGCATGAGCCTACTTAAAAAAAATGTTAATGAACTAAATATTCCAATTAAAAGGCACAGATTGTTAGAATGAATAAAGAAGTGACACCCAACAATATGCTGTTTACAAGAGATGCACTTTAAATATAAAGACACAGGTTGAAAGGAATTAGAAAGCAAAGACAAATAATAATCATGAGAAGACTGGAGTGGTTGTATTAACATTAGACAAGACAGACTTCAAAAAGCATTCCACCAGAGAACAAGGAAGGTAGAGTTGCCCCTGCCTTCAGTGGAACAAGCACTTTTGGTACCAAGAAAGCCCTCAGACAGAAAAACAGTGACAGACATAGTGCCAAAAACTGTCTGCTGCTGTAGGTGAATGTAGTTGAGCCAAGGGAATGAAAAGAAGCTGCCAGTGGCATTTGCTACAAAGTGAATGAATAAATCGATTAAAAGAGTGGTCTTACAGTCATTGCAATACAATGAGCTCCATAGAGATCACACTGGCGTAAGTGAGAGTCAGACAGGCACTGGATGACTCTGTGCCTTGCTCAGGAAAATAATTAAACATAGGCAGAGGATTTCTTAAGAAGCCAAAACACAAAATGTCATTATATGCAATCTTTGTGCAAACTCACCGGGAGGAGCCCAAGAAAAAGATGCTTCAGTCAACTTCTCAGTTTTCTTTTATTTTTTAAGATTTTATTTATTTATTCATGAGAGACACACACAGAGAGAAAGAAACATAGGCAGAGGGAGAGGCAGGCTCCCCTGAGGAGCCCCATGTGGGAGTCGATCCAAGGACCCAGGATTACCACCTGAGCCATAGGCAGATGCTCAATCACTGAGCCACCCATGTACCCAACTTCTCAGTTTTCTAAGAAGTGCTCAGAGAGGTGGAAGACTATGCTAAACAGAAAGAAAAAGAAGACACAGCAAAGGTGGATAGGGCCCATTATGAAAGACAAATGAAAATTCATATCCACCCTACAGGGGAAATAAAAAAGTTCAAGGATCTCTGTGCACCCAACAGGCCTCCTTTGGCTTTTTTCTTGTGTTGTTTTGAGTATAACCCCAAAATCAAAGAACATCCTAGCTTATCCACTGGTGACAACGCAAAGAAACTGGGAGAGATGTAGATTAACACTGCCTTACAAAAAGAAGGCTGCTCAGGCGAAGGAAAATTATGAAAAGGAGATTGCTACATACCGAGCTCAAGGAAATCCTGGTGTGACAAAAAAACAAAAACAAACAAACAAAACAAAACAAAACAAAAAAAAACAACAGGAGCTGCTAAGCCTGAAAAAAGCAAGAAAAAGAAGGAAGAGGAGGAAGAAGAGGATGATGAAGAGGAGGAAGAGGAAGATGAAGAAGATGCAGATGAAGAAGATGATGATGATGGGTTAGTTGGTTCTTTGGCAGTTTTTTTTTCTTGTCTACAAAGCATTTAACCCCTCTATACACAACTCATTCCTTTTAAAGAAAAAAATTGAAATGTAAAGCTGCATAAGGTTTGTTTTTAAATTGTCGGTTGTCTTTTTTATATGTAATTAACACACTATCAAATATGTCTTTTTTTAAGGATTTTATTTATTTATTCATGAGAGACACAGGGAGAGAGACTGAGACTTAGGCAAAAAGAGAAGCAGCCTCCCTGAAGGAAGCCTGATGTGGGACTCAGACGGTATTTTCAGTAGCTGCTACCTTTGCCTGGGACAATATGGGGGTTGTAAAATGGCATGGAGATTTTTTTTTAAGATTTTATTTATTTTGAGCCAAAGGCAGATGCTCAACCACTGAGCCCCTGGCACGGAAATTTAAAGCAGGTTCTTGTTGGTTCACAGCAGAAACTAGTTATGTATGGGGATGGTAGTTTTGTCATGATTAGATGCAGCTTATAGGAAATAATTGTTCTATTAACTGAATACCAAAAAAGTGCAAAAGAATTTTGTAATTGCAAAAAAAAGTTGCAGCAATTTTGTTGACATCCTGAATACTTCTAAATAAATATAATTTATTATTAAAAAAAGAGTGAGGGAAGCCCGGGTGGTTCAGAGGTTTAGCACTGCCTTCGGCCCACGGTGGCATCCTGGAGACCCAGGATCGAGTGCCATGTTGGGTTCCCTGCACGGAGCCTGCTTCTCCCTCTGCCTGTGTCTATGCCTCTCTCTGTGTCTCTCATGAATAAATAAATAAAATCTTTAAAAAATAATAAAATAAATTAAAAAAGAATGATCTCGGCAAAATAAGATAAACAGAAAACTTTTCTGCTACAAATACTTAGAAACACTAGCAAATGTAACAAAATTTTTTAAATGCATAGTAAGTTTCCCAAAAAGGGACCAGAAATGAAAAATCCATGTGACAGTCAAGTGACCTGATGCCATAGCTACAGGGAAAGGAGTGAAATTTGCAGGTGGACAAGAATAGATTTTAGAACACAGCAGGTTCTATTTGTTTATTTATTTATTTATTTATTTATGTATTTATTTAATTCATGAAAGACAGAGAGAGTGAGGCAGAGACCAAGGCAGAGGGAGAAGCAGACTCCCTGAAGGGAGCTTGATGTAGGACTTGATCCCAGGACTCTGGTATGCTCAACAACTGAGCCACGCAGGTGCTCCAAACACAGCAGGTTCTTGACTCATTGACCAAAAATGTTCAGGTCCCATAGTTACAAGATGGCCCCTTTCTACTAATAGACATTCTTGGCCTCTCATTCATTCTTTAAGGCCCTGTCCAATTGGGAAGAGATTCTGTGCCTTTCAAGTTTCTTTCTCTTATAAGCAATGAAAACTGAATTGGGGGCGGAGAAAAATGAGTGAGGAGATAGAGGGAATTCTTGACTCTTTAAATGAGACTTAAGGCCTTTCTGGATTCAGCACTCAAATAACAGCAATATGACCTCTTATTCATCCATCTCTCAACTTTCCTCTGTTGGCTTTCTTCATGGAGATTTATTCCACATCATAGCAAGATGGTAATTAGTATCTCTAAGATTACTGTTTTACTACTCCTTGTCCAACAAATAAGAAAGCTTCTCTTTCACTGTAGACAAACAGAAGTTCTGACTCTGTTTAGTCCAAATGGGTGACACGCCCATTCCTAAACCAATTACCTCAGAGATGCATTATTTTGATTTCCCAGTTAAGTCATATTCCTACTCCTGGAACACAGGCTGGAATCATCTACTTAGGCTGTTGTAGCAGATACTTTGGTACTCTCTTGCCATTCTTCTCATTTCAGCCTCAGCCACGATAGAAACTTTGTACATGCTGAATCCACCTCACCTCAACACTGGCCCCGTGTTTCCCTACTTTTCTGCCCACTGCTTTCTAAAGCTTGAGAAGTTTGCTCAACTCACACACAGGCCCAGGCTAAGAGTGCAGGGAAATTAATGTCCCTAGTGACAACATTCAACCAACTAGAGGTGAGCATAGCAGATAATTATAGATATTACAAACCTCCAGGGCCCCAACCTTCTATCTACTTAGAGACAGGTCAAGCCTTCTCATCTACTCTAAAGAAATTCCCAAGAGTCTTCTACAATTTCCAATTGGAGTGCCAAAAGACAGCAAAACATGGATTCTAGTTCAGCTCTTTTCTCCTTTTCTTCCTTTTTTTCAAAAGTAATACAAGTTCAAATTCATCAACTCTATTCTTCCACAAACAACAGCAATCTCTTTTCAGATTCTACCACTCTTAAGCTACTTGCACATCATGTGCTGGCTGCCAAAGTTTCTGTCCTCTCTGTCAGAATCAGCTTTGAGTACAAAAGCTCTACTCAATTTACCTTGATTTCATTACCTTTTGATTAATATCCGCAACCAAAAGGCCTAAAGAAGTATAACATTATCTTTCATTCCAACTCTAATATTAGACCTTTTGTTGTGTAGGATCTGGAGAATGATCATGAGCACAAACAGTATAGGAACTTGTAATGTTTTCTCAACCAGTAGCCAACTTTATTCAAGAATCTCTTCCATCCACCCCAAAAAAGTTCTACACTCCTTTTATTTAATTAAAATCCCTCTGTAAGGAAACATTTCAGCTTCAAAAGTGTTACTCTCCCCCTTTAGCCAGTAAAATGTAAACAGTCTCTTACCAAACATTTTCTTGCATCTTACATTTTCTGGACCATAGCCTAATCCATCGATGCATGAGTATATAAGCCTGTCTAGAATGACATGTCTGTGACGGCAGCTGCTAGATCAAGTCAAGATCCCAAAGAAGTTTCCAGTGAGAATATTCCATCTGCTAACTTAAACAGGCAAACTGCACCAAACTGCACCTCAATTCCAAGTTAATACCAGTATGATTATATCTCATGTCTCAAAAAGTTGCCTTGTGCCCTAGTCTTGGCACAGACACAGATAGCACTTCTCTTCTCCAACACTGCCAGATAATTCCCACTAAAGTCATTCCTTAGAGTGAACTTCTACCTCCATGGAGTACAATTCTCAAACAAATCATTACTTAATAGAAAAGAAACACTCTCTGGGTAAAGGGTATTGGGAGATAATAGGCTTCTAGTTATTCTTTTTATTCATTCCAGTTATGGAATGAATAAGTCATGGAAATAAAAAGCATAGCATAAGGAATATAGTCAATGATATTGTAATAGCATAATATGACAGATGGTAGCTACATTTGTGGGGAGCATAGCATAATGTATAAGCTTGTCAAATCACTATGTTGTACACTTGAAACTAATGTAATGTGTGTCACTCAAATAAAAAGAAAAAAAAAGAAACATTTTCTGATTCATTGTCCCAGCACATTATAACAAAGGTAAAATCATGACTCTTGTACAAATATGTACAATAAATACATATCAATTTTTTTACTTACCATATTAGTTAATTAGAGAATGATTAAGATGTCACAACCAGTTCAAAGGAGAAGCCAAAGAGCAAGCACCTATATAAACAATCAAGAATACTGAAATGACTTCACTAATAGATGCAAAGCTGACTTCTACCAGAAAAAAAAAAAAACATGTTTTTTCAACTTTATTTTTTAATTATTTTCTGTAATTGGGTTCCACACCCAGTATGGAGCCCAGTGTGGGGCTTGAACTTACAACGCTGAGATCAAGACCTGAGCTGAGATCAAGAGTTGGACTGAGCCACGCAGGTGCCAAAAAACCTCCATATTTTTAAAGTTTTTTTTTTCAAAGATTTTATTTATTTATTTGCGAGAGGGAGCAGAACAGGGAAAGGAGTAGAAGAAGAGGGAAAAGCAGACCCCCTGCTGAGCAGGGCACCTGACATGGGGTTGGATCCCAGGACCCTGGGATCATGATCTGAGCCAAAGGCAGTTAACCAACTGAGCCACCCAGGTGCCCCTACATTATTTAAGTTTTTATTTTAATCACCCAGTGCTCATCACAAGGACCCTCCTTAATCCACGTCACCTATTTCACCCACCCCTCTGCCCCCCTGCCCTCTGGTACCTTCAGTTTGTTCTCTATAGTTAAGAGTCTGTTTCTTGGTTTCTCTCTCTCCCTCTCTCTCTTTTTCCCCTTTGCTCATTTGTTTTGTTTCTTAAATTCCACATAAGATTGAAATCATATATTTGTCATTCTCTGACTTACATCAGTCACTTAGCATTATACTCTCTAGCTCCATCCATGTTGTTGCAAATGGCAAGATTTCATTCTTTTCATGGCTAAGTAATATTTCATCGTGTACATATGCTACCTCTTCTTTATCCATTCATCAGTTGATGGACATGTGGGCTGCTCCCACATCTTGACTATTGTAAATAATTGCTATAATGCTGCATCATAGGGATGTATGTATCTTTTTGAATTCATGTTTTTGTATTCTTTGGGTAAATCCAGGAGTCTGATGGCTGGATCATAGAATAGTTCTATTTTTAACTTTTTAAAAAAATATTTTATGTATTTATTCATGAGAAACACAGAGAGAGAGAAGCAGGCTCCATGCAGGGAGCCCAGCGTGGGACTCAATCCCGGGACTCCAGGATCACACACTGAGCTGGAAGGCAGACACTCAACCACTGACCCACCCAGGCGTCCCTATTTTTAGAATTTTTTAAAAACCCATAGGGTTTTCCAGAGTGCTTGTACGAGTTTGCATTCCCACCAATAGTGCAAAAGGGTTCTTTTTTCCTCCACATCCTCATCAACATCTGTTGTGTCTTATGGTTTTTATTGTAGCCATTCTTACAGGTGCAAGGTGATAGCTTACTGTAGTTTTGATTTGCATTTCCCTGATGATAAGTGATGATGAGCATTTTTCATGTGTCAGCCATCTACATGTCTTCTTTGGAGAAATGTCTGTTTATGTCTTCTGCCCATTTTTTTGATTGGATCTTTTGGTTTTTGGGTGTTGGATTTTATAAGTTCTTTAGGATTTTATAAGTTCTTTATATATTATGGATACTAACCCTTTATCATATATGTCACTTGCAAACTGTTCTCCCATGCCATAGGCTGTCTTTTAGTTTTGTTGATTATTTCGTTCCTATGCAGAAGCTTTTTATTTTAATGTAGTCCCAATAGTTATTTTTGCTTTTGTTTCCCTTGCATCAGAGGACCTATCTAGAAAAAAGTTGCTACAGATGATGTCAGAGAAATTGTTGCCTGTACTCTTCTCTAGGATTTTTATGGTTCCAGGCCTCACATTTAGCTCTTTAGCCCATTTTGAATTTATTTTTGTGTACGATGTAAGAAAATGGTCCAGTTTCATTCTTCTGCATATTGGTGTCCAGTATTCCCAACACCACTTGTTGAAGACTGTCTTTTATTCCATTGGATATTGTCTCCTGCTTTGTTAAAGATTAATTGACCATATAAGTGTGGGTTTATTTCTGAGTTCTCAACTCTGTTCTATTGTATCTCTGATCTCTACTCTGATCTATGTATCTACCTTTGTGCCAGTCCCATACTGTTTAGTTACTACAACTTGTTTATTTTTAAAAACGTTTTATTTATTTATTCATGAGAGACAGAGAGAGAGAGGCAGAGACACACACAGAGGGAGAAGCGGGCTCCATGTAGGGATCCCAATGCAGGACTTGATCCTGGGACCCCAGGATCATGCCCTGGGCTGAAGGCAGATGCTCAATCACTGAGCCACCCAGGCATCCCTGGTCACTACAACTTTGTAATAAAACTTGAAGTCTGGAATTGTGATGCTTCCAGCTTTGCTTTGCTTTTTCAAAGTTGCTTTGTCTATTTGGGGTCTTTTGTGGTTTCATACAAATTTTAGGATTGTTTGCTCTAGTTCTATGAAAAATGCTGTTTGTATTTTGATAGAGATTGCATTAAATGTGTAGATTGCAATGGGTAGCATAGACATTTTCATAATATTAATTCTTCCAATCCATGAACATGGAATATTTTTCCATCTCCTTGTGTCTTCCTCAATTTCTTTCAGAAGTGTTCTGTAGTATTTAGGGTATAGATCCTTTACCTCTTTGGTTAGGTTTATTCCTAGATATCTTACGCTTTGGGGTGCAATTGTAAATGGGATTGATTCCTTAATTTCTCTTTTTTCAGTCTCATTGTTAGTGTATAGAAATGCCACTGATCTCTGGGCATTAATTTTGTATCCTGCCACACTGCCAAATTGCTGTATGAATTCTAGCAATCTTGGGGTGGAGTCTTTTGGGTTTTCTATGTACAGTATCATGTCATCTGCAAAGAGGGAGAGTTTGACTTCTTCTTTGCCAATTTGAATGCCTTTTATTTCTTTTTGTTGCCTGATTGCTGAGGCTAGGCCTTCTAGTACTATGTTGAATAGCAGTGGTGAGAGTGAACATCCTTGTCATGTTCTTGATCTTAGGGGAAAGGCTCCCAGTGTTTCCCCATTGAGAATGATATCTGCTGTGGGCTTTTCGTAGATGGCTTTTAGGATGCTGAGGAATGTTCCCTCTATCCCTACACTTTGAAGAGTTTTGATCAGGAATGGATGCTGTATTTTGTCAAATGCTTTCTCTGCATCTATTGAAAGGATATTATGGTTCTTGTTCTTTCTCTTGGTATGATCTATCACGTTGATTGCTTTACAAGTGTTGAACCAGCCTTGCATCCTGGGGATAAATCCCACTTGGTCATGGTGAATAATCCTCTTAATGTACTATTGGATCCTATTGGCTAGTGTCTTGTTGAGATTTTTTGCATTTGTGTTCATCAGGGATACTGGTCTATAATTCTCCTTTTTGGTGAGGTCTTTGTCTGTTTTGGAATTAAGGTGATGCTGGCCTCATAGGACAAGTTTGAAAGTATTCCATCCTTTTCTATCTTTCGGAACAGCTTTAGTAGAATAGGTATTATTTCTTCTTTAAACGTTTGATAGAATTCCCCTGGGAAGCCATCTGGCCCTGGACTTTCATGTCTTGGGAGGTTTTTGATGACTGCTTCAATTTCCTCCCTGGTTATCTGCCTATTCTGGTTTTCTATTTCTTCTTGTTTCAGTTTTGGTAGTTTGTGGTTTTCCAGAAATGCGTCCATTTCTTCTAGATTGCCTAATTTATTGGCGTATAGCTGCTCATAATATGTTTTTAAAATAGTTTGTATTTCCTTGGTATTGGTGGTGATCTCTCCTTTTTCATTCATGATTTTCTAAATTAGAGTCTTTTCTCTTTTGTTTTTAATAAGGCTGGCTAATGGTTTATCTATCTTATTAATTCTTTCAAAGAACCAACTCCTGGTTTTGTTTATCTGTTCCACAGTTCTTGTGGTCTCATTGAGGTCTGCTCGAATCTTTATTAACTCTCTTCTCTTATGTGTAGGTTTTATTTGCTGTTCTTTCTCCAGTTCCTTTAGGTACAAGGTTAGCTTGTGTATTTGAGTTTTTTTCCAGTTTTTTGAGGGATGCTTGTATTGCGATGCATTTCCCTCTCAGGACTGCTTTTGCTGTATCCCAAAGATTTTGAACGATTGTATCTTCATTCTCATTAGTTTCCATAAATCTTTTTAATTTTTCTCTAATTTCCTGGTTGACCCTTTCATCTTTTAGCAGGATGGTCTTTAACCTCCACGTGTTCGAATTTCTTCCAAATTTCTTCTTGTGATTGAGTTCTAGTTTCAAAGCCTTATGGTCTGAAAATATGCAGGGGACAATCCCAATCTTTTGGTATTGGTTAAGACCTGATTTGTGACCCAGTATGTGGTCTATGCTGGAGAAAGTTCCATGTGCATTTGAGAAGAATGTGTATTCAGTAGCATTTGGATGTAAAGTTCTGTAAATATCTGTGAAATCCATCTGGTCCAGTGTATCATTTAAAGCTCTTGTTTCTTTGGAGATGTGCTTATAACACCTGTCATTTGTAGAAAGCGCTGTGTTGAAGTCTCCCAGTATAAGTGTATTATTATCTAAGTATGTCTTAACTTTCATTATTAATTGATTGATATACTGGGCAGCTCCCACATTAGGGGTATAAATATTCATGATTGTTAGGTCCCCTTGTTGGATAGATCCTTTAAGTATGATATAGTGTACCTCTTCATCTCTTACTACAGTCATTGGGATAAACTTTAATTTATCTGATATTAGGATTGCTACCCCTGCTTTCTTTTGAGGACCATATGAATGGTAAATGGTTCTCCAACCTTTTATTTTCAGGCTGTAGCTGTCCTTAGGTCTAAAATGAGTATCTTGTAGACAGCAAATAGATGGGTCTTGCTTTTTTATCCAGTCTGAAACCCTGCATGTTTTGATGGGCTCATTAAGCCCATTCATGTTCAGAGTTACTTTGAAAGATATGAATTTAGTTCATCATCATACCTATTCAGTCCCTGTTTTTGTGGCTTATTTCTTTGGGCTTCCTCTTTCTTTTACAGAGTCCCCCTTAATATTTCTTGCAGAGCTGGTTTGATGGTCACATATTCTTTCAGTTTCTGCCTATCTTGGAAGCTCTTTATCTCTCTATCTATTCTGAATGAGAGCCTTGCTGGATAAAGTATTCTTGGCTGCATGTTCTTCTCATTTAGGACCCTGAATATATCCTGCCAGCCCTTTCTGGCCTGTCAGGTCTCTGTGGAGAGGTCTGCTGTTAATCTAATATTTCTCCCCATATAAGTTAGGAATCTCCTGTCTCTTGCTGCTTTAAGGATTTTCTCTTTATCTTTGGAATTTGGAAGTTTCACTATTAAATGTCAAGGTGTTGAACGGTTTTTATTGATTTTAGGGGGGCAGATCTCTATTTCCTGGATCTGAATGTGTGTTTCCCTCCCCAAGTTAGGGAAGTTCTCAGCTATGATTTGTTCAAATATACTTTCTAGTCCTCTGTCCCTTTCAGCACCCTCTGGAACCCCAATTAAATGTAGATTTTTCCTTCTGAGGCTGTCATTTATTTCCCTTAACCTTTCCTCATGGTCTTTTAATTGTTTTTCTCTTTTTTCCTCAGCTTTCTTCCTTGCCATCAACTTGTCTTCTATGTTGCTCACTCCTTCTTCCACCTCATTAACCCTCATCGTGAGGACCTCCAGTTTGGATTGCATCTCATTTAATTGATTTTTAATTTCAGCCTGATTAGATCTAAATTCTGCAGTCATGAAGTTCTTGAATCTTTTATGCTTTTTTCCAGAGCCACCAGTAGCTTTATAATTGTGCTTCTGAATTGGCTTTCGGACATCAAATTATAATCCAAATTCTGTAACTCTGTGGGAGAGAGTATTGTTTCTGATTCTTTTGTAGTGAGTTCTTCTTTCTAGTCATTTTGCTCAGTGCAGAGTGGCTAAAAATGAGTTGTACTTGTTAGAAGTGCAAACTCTTCTCTCTGTAGAGTTCTAGCTGTTCTCTCTTTAAACCTTGGGCCAAATTTGTAGGTTTTCAGGATGATTTGAAAGTTATCTAGGTAAGTTAGTGGGGCCGGGTGACTTGGGGACCCTACTTCTCCGCCATCTTGCCCCACCCTCCAGGAATATTTAGTTTAAACAAGCACTTATTTAACTCTATAAGTCAATCAGAACAGAGCTTGTTTAAGAGATTATGTAATCTAACTTATTAATATTCTCAAGAGATAAGAAAACATTTTATGCTCCCCAAAATGAGGAAAAGGCCTTTCCATATTACAAACACTCAGATACACTGGTACATAGATATAGCCATATAGCAAATTTATAGCTTCAGTTCCATGTGGTAATAATAAACACACAAATACAAAAACTCACCAGAGTAGATATCAAAGAGCTATTCTCTTTCCTAGTGAGCACAAAATTCTTACTTGATTTGAACTCATAATAAACAGACACAAAAAAGAGAGAAACAAATCAAATTTCCTATCATCTCTCACCCAATAGAAAAAAAAATCTATCATGCATTTACAGAGATTAGTATACCATCGGACCAAATTCTTTACCATTGCTGCCATTAGTAGGGAATACTTTGTTGTCACACACAAACCCCAAACAAAACAAAGCATAAAATCTGCAGAGAGGAAAAACCTGGAGAAATAGAGTCAGTCAAATTAAAACTCTACTATCACTTGGAATTATTCTGGGATCCATGAAAAGCTGTGCCTGGGCTTATATAGCCCATGAGGTGCTTGCTTATTCATTCATTCGTTCGTTCGTTCATTCATTTATGAGAAAAGGAGAGAGCATGTGCAAGCAAGGAAGACAGGAAGGGCAGAGGAGGAGGGAAAGGGAGAGGGAATCATAAGTGGACTGTGCTAAGTGTGGAACCCCACACAGGGCTTGATCATGACCCTAATTATGACCTGAGCCTAAACCAAGAGTGGAATGCTTAACCAATTGAGCTACCCAGGTGCCCTGAGGTGCACTTTTCTAGAAATGCAGTTTGCTTGGCTTTGTCACTGGGCATCTCACTAAATGATCACCAAAACTCTTAAGGATGATTTTCAATATAAAATTATGACTATTTTGCAAATAACAGTGAAATCATATCAAAGATTTAACTCATTGATTAATGAGGGAGCCAGAAAGATGTTACAAATGGTTCAAAGAAGAATCTAAAGAACAGACATATATATAGGTCCTACATATAGGCCATCAAAAATGCAGAAATAATTTGGTAATAGATATAAAAATGAGTCTCTTAGGGGAGGCCTCTCCACCAGACAAAACTCATTTTTTATTACTTTCAATTTCCTCCAATTTACAGCATTTAAAAGAGCTCTATTAAAGACAATGAATGATAACAGACCACTACAGCATCAGGTAATCTGGAGGGATTAACTAAAGAATGTCTAGTATTCCATTGAAAAGACACTCAGTAATCTTTTTTCTTTTTTTCTCCATTTCAAAATCTTTCACAATTTTGCCTGACAATTCACAAAGTACTATTAAGACAAAAAAGAACAAGAAAAAATTTTATGTAATGATGTGGAAAGATATCCACTATTATTAAGTTACAAAAGAAGTAAGGAGCAGAGATGGTCTCATTAAGTAAAAAGGATGTGGGAATAAAGAATATGTATAGTTTGTATACATATGAATAAAATACCTCTAAAGATTTTTAAATACCAACACTATTGATTGGTTCTAGCAAAAGTAAAAGGGTGATAAAGGATCAGTGGTGAGAAACTTTTCAATGTATGTACATATATATCTTTTTTTATTTTGTTTTGTTCCCTTTTTATCTTTTTTTATTTTGAATTTTAAAATGTCAGTTATATTTTCTAGTAAGCTAATTTTTTTAAGTAAAAAAATAGGGATCCCTGAGTGGTGCAGCGGTTTGGCGCCTGCCTTTGGCCCAGGGTGTAATCCTGAAGACCTGGGATCGAATCTCATGTTGGGCTCCTGGTGCATGGAGCCTGCTTCTCCCTCTGCCTGTGTCTCTGCCTCTCTCTCTCTCTGTGTGACTATCATAAATAAATAAAATTTAAATAAATAAATAAATAAATAAATAAATAAATAAATAAATAGCAAAGAGCCTACATACTTCTATTTTCTAAGTAACCACAAATCTCCCTCTACTTTTTAGAGTCTCTTTTCCTTACCGACTTCCTAATTCTTTATTCTTTATATCTGTTTTTCAGTACATAATGCATAATGTGACTAAATAGTCATATTCTTAGAACTCCCTTTTCATTAAAATTTCACAGCAAAATCCTTGAACCTGATAGTCAAATCTTTTTTCTTTTTAAATTTTTTTTTTTTTTTTTTTTTTTTTAGGATAGTCACACAGAGAGAGAGAGAGAGAGGCAGAGACACAGGCAGAGGGAGAAGCAGGCTCCATGCACCGGGAGCCCGACGTGGGACTCCATCCCGGGTCTCCAGGATCGTGTCCTGGGCCAAAGGCAGGCGCCAAACCGCTGTGCCACCCAGGGATCCCCCTGATAGTCAAATCTTAAGAATAGCTTGATGGCAAAAATGGCAAATTTTATGTTATGTATATTTTACCATAATTTTAAGAAAAGAAAAAAAAAGATAAGATGGGCAATGAGGAGGGCACTTGATGGCATGAGCACTGGGTGTTATACTATATGTTGGCAAATTGAATTTAAATTTTAAAAAATGTAAAAGAAAAAAAATACCTTGAGTTTTCTAGGCACCAAGATGATTCTTTTCCCTGTAATAAGTCTGGATGAGCCTCTTTATAAGAGGCAATTTTGTCAAACCCAGGATGTGTGAGGAACACTGGCATACAGAGAAGTCGAGGATGGGCTGGAAAGAGAAGCACGTTATAGCAGATCAATAAATCTTTGTTGAATGAATTAACGAATTACTTCTGATGATCATTTAGCACTGTCTCATATTTTAAATGCTTGATCCTTTCATCCAATATTTATCCTACTTCTCTGATCCATCAGTTGGAGATCAATCTGACATAAGCCTTGAGAGGTAAATCCTCTCAGATTCCACTAGGAGGGATAAATATTCAACTTGTTCCTGTACAGCAGATTAATCTGAGAGACTAACTTACTCCCATCTCCTGCAAAGATTAGAAAAAGTTGCTTGAGCCTCCAGGAGTTCTCTCATCGATTCTTTTTTTAGTATATGTGCTGCTGAAGCGAGCACATCTCTCCTAAATTCTGTGTGTACTTCTCGTGGTCATAACCTTTCCTTCTAATTTGGTAGCAAATGCAGCTTGACCTAAAAATATCAAAGGAAGACAAAGAAAGCATTTTCTTTCCTCAGAGACTTCCAAAAAAGCAGTTATATTCTAACAAATTCTTAAAGTACAGAGCAAACAACTTAAAACACACAAATAAACTCCAAAAGATGTCCAAATGCAACAATATTTCAAATAGTACAACTCTGACACCAAGTGGTAAAAAAAAAGTATAAACTATGACTAAAAATGCTGAGCTGGTATTTGGAATATTTGGTGACCAAATAATTTGCATAGTCATTGCTGTGTTACTGTTTAAGACGGATTGTCAATACCATCTTCCAACTAATCATTTTTTTAAAAAGAAAAAAAAAAGAACATTAGCATTGCTTCCTAGAGTTGCTAAGAGATTTAAATAAGTTAGTAAAAGAAGAAGAAAACCCTAATGCCTGGTGTACAAGTGCTAAATAAATGTTAACCCTGGTTATTGCCTAATTTTATGTCTGCTAGATAATAGGGACACTAAGCAAGCTGTCCTTGTCCACAAGGGGCAGGAGTGAAGAAGGAAAACAAACAAACAAAAAGCGTTAACAGGTCTATGATAAATATGGTTAGTAGGCGCAGAGAAAGCACACAGAAGGAAGACTTGAATTTCTATCAAATGTTTTCTCTATGAATTGCTCCTTCCCCAGATACAGATCTTTAACAGATGTATTAGCAGTCTGTGACCCTAATCACTGGCCATGTACTATTGACCCAAGGTTGGGTCACCCCTGTCCCCACAAGGGGCCCATCAATTCTTTTCTTATAGAAATTTGCACCTGAAATTTTTATATATTCATTAGTCTGTGATGTCTGCTTGAGCAAAGCATGTAAAATGTTGTGTGGTAAGCTTGTCATTCACACAGAGAAATAGGAAAAGCTTGCCTATGGAGAAAAAAAAAAAAAAACAGAAGTAGAGAGAGGCAGAGATGAGAGAATCCATGTGTCTCCAGAGAAACAGGATTTTCTTTTGAGGAACAAGCTGCCTGGAGTTCTAATGGTTTTCCAACTCTTGGTTCGAGATCAGAAAATGGTCAGAACTGCACCCTGCCCTTGAGTTTTAAGGGATACTTTTATATCTTTGTAATAAATTTACATAATAAAGTTTGTTACTTTCCACTGAAATAATCTTAGTTTAGAAACTGGATAAACTCAGATATTAACTTCTCATCCAATATGTTATTGAATAATTCAAATTTTATTTGTTTAAATATTTGGGTACCACTGTTACATAATTTAATTCTATACTATTGGTCAGATTTTGTTTTTCACTAATCGAGTGGCTGTACTTTTGTAGTATGTAAAAATCTATCAATCTTGATTCTTTGTGAGGAAAGTAGTTATGTAAAATTATAGACCAAAAAAAATCATTTGAATTTAAAATTTTACATTGTAATCATTTCATAATATATACGTGTATCAAATCACATTGTACATCTTAAACGTACACAATGTTATATCTCAATTTCATCTTAATAAAGCCAGAAAAAATTTCATGGTAAAAAAAAACTTTAAAAAATGAAACAGAAATAAAATTTTTGCAAATATTTAACTTGATCCTTTTCCTGGTTGATTAAATTAACATATAGGCAAAAATGAAGTTTATGTTTCACAAGCACAAATATAGTAAGGTGAAATTGACAGAAAAAGAAATTCATCTGGAGTAGAGCAGAGGTCAAGTATGGAAGAGTGTTACATTCCTAGGAACCAGTGCTCCACAGCTTATGCATGTGCACACAGTGGCCTTTACACTTAAGAAGAAATATAAATCAAATTTTGTAAGTAATCTTTAAATCTAGAACACACAGAAAGTTTTAAGAAAGATCTAAAATACCATCACCGAAAGATAATTCCTTTATTTTTCTGTTTAAATATAATTTTTACACAGAATACACAAGTTTTTACCTTTGCCTCTTTCCTAATAATTTGTCCACATTTTCCTCATTTAGTAAGCAATCTCCAAAAATATCACTTTTGAGGACTGAAAGATGGAAGGTGGTAGGAAAAAGAGAAGTTGACTATATAATAGCCTCATTTAGCTACCCCAAGCACCCCACTTTAAAGATGCTCCCATGCTATCCAAAAACTTTAGAGACACAAGACTCTAGGCCAAGTATGGTGCATTTACACACACACACGTTTTATGTCTATATCCCCCCCACAAAAGCATCTGTCCCTAAATTATGTGTGAATGGTAAAAGAAATGAATATTCTCAACTCAGAATAAAAGATACCTTCAAGATATCTACCCAGGTCCCTCAAACCCTTCACATCTGGGTATGATCATCTAGAACTGCTATTCCACATTCTTTGTAAGTCCCTAAGTTTCCTCAATTCTTCTACCTATCTATTAGGGGGAGTTTTGTTCATTGTCACCTCTGGTTTGCTGTTTGTTTCTGCACTGTTTCTGTTTTGACCAAGAACACTCAGGCATAAAACTCAGCCTTTTACTCAATTCAAAGCACATGCCATCACCACTCACCCCTAAAAAGAAAAAGAGAGAAAACTTGCTTGCAAACTTTTCCTGATTCCAGTAAAATTACTGAGAATTGAGAGACACATATCTCAGGAAGAATTTTCATAGTACAGTAGTCCCCCCCCGCCTTATCCATGGAGGATGCGTTCCAAGATCCTCAATGGATGCCTGAAACCACAGATGGTACTGAATGTGGTACATACTATGTACATATTATACACACATACTATGTTTTTTCCTATACATACATACCTTTAGTGAAGTTTAATTTATAAATTATGCACAGTAACAGATTAATAACTAATAATAAATTAGGACAATTATAATAATATACTGTAATAGTTATGTGAATGTATTCTTTCCCTCTCTCTCAAAATATCTTAAGTCTAATTTATATAAGTAATTTCTACATCCAGTGTGGGGCTCAAACTCATGACCCTGAGATCAATAGTTACATGTGCTTCTGACTGAGCCACCCACACAATCCTCAAAATTTCTGATTATACTGAACTCATTGTGCTTCTTTTGATGACATGTGATGATAAAATGCCTACATGGTGAGACGAAGTCAGGTGAATGTATTGTGATGCATCACCATGTTGCCTCAGACTACTAACCAACTAGACAATTAGTCAGAAGCAGGATCGCCTGTTTCCAGACCAGAGTTGTCAGAAAGCAAAACTGCAGATGAAAGAAAACTACCATGCGAATACAATTCAAACAGCTTGGTGGATATTACTATTCATAAAAGTCTTTTTAAGGTTATACTGGTAACTTTTCACCAGTTGTTTTATTCTTATCATGTCTAGACTTCAGGCCATTCCCTTTCATCTCTATCCTATTTCTCAATTCTTTCCTTCCAAATTGTCCCAATGATGGTGGAGAACAAAGGCAAAAGAAATATAGAAAAAACTTAAACTTCCTTAAAACTTATAGCCTATTGACAACTACTTGGGTAGGAAGGGTGACCTTCTTCCAGGAACTCAACAGCCTCAATGTTAATACGTTACCAGAGGCAGGTGCCTGGGTGGCTCAGTCAGTTAAGTGTCTGACACTTGATTTTGGCTTGGGTTCACGATCCCAGGGTTATGAGACTGAGACCATTTTCTGGCCCTGAACTGGGCATGGCTCCTGCTTTGGATTCTGTCTCTCCCTCTCCCTCTGCCCCTTCCCCTTGCTCGCATGTACATGTACTCCCTCTCCCTAAAAAAATAAATACTTTGCTAGAGGCAAAAGGCAAACTTAGCTTGACATTAGCCCAGCCTTCATCCAGGATCTTGTAAAAATCCCTTTGGAAACTTCCTTTATCTTGACCCCCCACCCCAAATATATGTTAGCAATCATCCTCCCCACCCCAAATATGTTAGCAATCATCCTCCAAATATATGACCTACTAATACACATCTGAAGGGTCTCATGACTAAGAGTACTAAACAGAAGTAAATGACCTTTTCCTAACAACAGCTAGCCCCTCAAGGTCCTAGAAATCTTGCTTTTAAATTCCTTAGAGACTTAGGCTATCCCTAACCCTCTCCTAACTTGAAAACATATACTCAGTCACTCCTCGCAACCCCAGTGCAGCTCTTTCTTCCCATGGGTCTATCCACATGCTTTGATAAAATCACCCTTTTTGCACTGAAGACATTTCAAGAATTCTTTCTTGACTATTTGCTCCTGAACCCCAACATTTCACATCACCAAGAGCTCCAAACGGTCCTCCTCTATTATGGAACACTAATCAACAAACCTACAAAGGGATAAGCAGTACAGTAACATCTTTAGTTTAACTGGGTCTAAACTTCTGGTTTAAAGAATGAAGAATAGGGAGGCCCGGTTGGCGTAGTGGTTTAGCGCTGCCTTCAGCCCAGGGTCTGATCCTGGAGACCCAGGATTGAGTCCCACATTGGGCTCTTTGCATGGAGCCTGCTTCTCCATCTGCCTGTGTCTCTGCCTCTCTCTCTGTGTCTCTTATAAATAAATAAAATCTTTTTTAAAAAATAATAAAGAACAAAGAATAAAGTAGTAATACCTTCTCCCAGAAAAAAAAGCACCAAGATGAAAAGAAATGCATAACATATCTTTTTTTTTTTTTTTTTTTTAGAGAAACGTTGTGTTTAATGGTAAAGCTTAACACACTCCAGCATCAGGCATGGCCTGAAGTCGAAGCAGCAGGGACGGGTAGGTGACCCTCACGGAGCCTCACATGGCGAAGAGGATGAGGAAGGCGACCATCAAACAGAAGAGCCCCATGGCCTCAGACAGGGCAAAGCCCAGAATGGCATAGAAGAGCTGCTGCTTGAGAGACGGGTTCCTGGCATAGCCAATGATCAAGCTGCCAAACACTGTCCCAATACCAGCCCCTGAACCAGCCACACCAACTGTGGCAGCCCCAGCGCCAATAAACTTGGCTGCTGTGTCAATGTCCCGGGAGACAACACTGGTCTGGAACTCCCGTCGGGCCACCTGGAGTGGGGAGCTGCTGTAGGATGGCTGTTTAGATGGGATCTCTGGCCTACTCAAGAAGGAGGCAGACAAAGGCCTGATAAGATCCCTGGTACAGCAGCGGATCAGAGCCGGACGAATGAGTAATGCCCCGGTGGTCTGCATTTTCTCAGTCTGCACTCCCACAGCCCCGCGGCCCCTAATCCGACCACGGCGCTTGCCCGGCTCAAGGTCCGCTTGCCCGGCTCAAGGTTGCATAACATATCTTTGATGAGACTAGAGACAACTGATATTCAAAACACAATATAGTTGAAAAAGAGGCCAAAACCACAGAAGACAAAGTCAAAAAGAAACAGAAAGAAGGTATTTGTTGTTACAAATCTCAGAAATAACAAGCAATGTATACTTCTCACAGGTAAAGGACACTGTATGAGTCAACGTTCTCCAAAAACACCAGAACCATTTGGATATTATAGATATCTATAGTACGTCATATATATGTGTGTGTGTGTGTGTGTATATATATATATATATATATATATGATGTATTATAAAGAATTAGCTCCTGCAATTATGGAGGCTAGCAATGTTACAAGATTTCCTTCTCCTTCCATGCCCCAGGTTCTTAGACATGCTGCTTCAAGGAATGAAGAGTGGTGTGCAGCAAAGCAAGGTTTATTGAATGATAGTAAAGTGATAATACAAAGTTCCTGGGTAGCCCCGGTGGCACAGCGGTTTAGCAGCCCAGGGTGTGATCCTGCGAGACCCAGGATGGAGTCCCATGTCAGGCTCCCTGCGTGGAGCCTGCTTCTCCCTCTGTGTCTCTGTCTCTCATGAATAAATAAATAAAATCTTTAAAAAAAAAAATACAAAGTTCCTGAAGAGGGAGGAACCCGAGAGAGTTGCCATGGAGTTTCTAAGTCTAGAGTTTTTTTATAGGCTGGTTGGCAGGCTGTTTTAATTTGATTAACCGTTAATTTGATTAACCTTCCCTGCACCTGTCATCCAATCAGGTTTTTGTCATCTATTTATCACACGGGAAAGGGTGGGGAGCTCCTTGCAGGGTGGTGGTAAATCCTTTTAAGGGTGCTTTCTTCTTAAGGTGGGGGTGGGGGAGGTCCTGTCCCTGTCTGCTTTTCTTCTAACTATACTTCATCAGCAAGTCTTAAGATCTGCTGGCTAAATCAGCAAGTTGGAGGCCCAAAGAGCTGGTGATTTAGTTTCAACCTGAATCTAAAGATCCAAGAAAGAGGAGAGGTGTTGTAATTCCTGCCCAAAGATCCACAGGCTCCAGACCTAAGAAGATGCTTTAGTTTGATTCCAAAGACAGGCAGGAAAACTTCTCTCTTACTTGGGTGGGGTCAGATGTTTTGCTCAATTCAGGCCTTCCATTGAGTGGATGAGACTCCCTCATATTAGGAGGGCAATTCACTTTAGTCAGAGTCTACCACTTAAATGCTAATATCATCCAAAAACATCCTCACAAAACACCCAGAATAATGTTTGACCAAATATCTGGGCACCTCATGGCCTAGTCAAGTTGACACACGTAAAATCAACCATCATAGATACACACTGAAGTATAAAGCTGAAATCCTGTCAAAAAACAGGAGTCATAGCAATGCCTAACCAGTACCAAGATCACTCTTTTTATTTCCAAAAGCAGAAAAGGAAGTGCTAAATGATGAGTAACACTGGAAAGACCAAATCTGTAAGGAGTCTTCCAGCCCCCCACTCCCCCATCCCCCCAACACTGGAAATGGAAGGGAGGGAGGGATAGAGGGAGGGAGGGAGGGAGGAAGGAAGCAAGGAAGCAAGGAAGGAGAGGAGAGGAGGAAGGAGGGAGGAAGATGAGGGTGTGAAGGGAAGGAAGGAGAGGAAAGGGGAGAAGAGAGGAGAGGAAATGGGAGAAGAGAGAAGAGGAAGAAAGACTAAGTAGGTCTAAGGAAACTTTTTTCAAGCCTGAAATACAGCCCTGAGGCCTTATCCACATAAGCTGCCCCAAGATGGGCCACTTTGGCATGAAGACTTTTTTTTTTTTAAGTAAGCTCCACGCCCAGTGTGGAGCCCAAAACAGGGCTCAAACTCAGGACCCTGGGATCAAGACCTGAGCTGGGATCGAGTCAGATGCTTAACCAACTGAGCCACCCAGACACTCTAGCATGAAGATTATTTTGAGTTAAAAAGCAATCAAAGCCCAGTAGATTCAGGATATCTCTTTACCTTCCCTACAACTGCCTAAAAGAATTTAGATAGAGAACCTGCTTTAGGAAGAGGGCTATCACCATTGATGCCTACATTATGATGTAAGCTAGGTATGGAAAACGGGAGGAACCTAGCAAGGTCTGTTTGATCAAAGTCCTCTCTTTGTCACACTGCTTCTAAGTGACCCAACAAACATTTGTTTACCAAATATTTACTCTTTCTCATTCTTCTGAAGTTTGCATTCCTTCCCTTTTGAAGACCCAGACTCTTACCCCTTTCTGAGTTCATTATAACATATACCTCATTTTGCCTGATGTGTTGGAATTTCTGTGTCTATGTGGATTCTCATCAGTAGATATGTTATTAAATTTGATTTTCTCCTGTTAATCTGCCTCTTGTCAATTTGATTCTTAGTCCAGCTAGAAGGACCTTGAAGGGGACTGGAATTCTTGTTCCCCAGCAGCCTCCAACAAAATCTGGACCTAGAAAATTTCACTTGTGTCACAGGTGAAAAATTAAAAAAAAAAAAAATTAAAAAAAAAAAAGCAGAACATAACTCATTCATGTGATAGTATATCACAAAGGAAAAAGTGAGAAAATGAACAGTAAAAGGGGCAAATAAGGAGTATTCCAAAAATACTGCCAAAGGTCATATGAAAATTATGATAAAACGTTTTGCCAAAGATTTTATTTTATTTTAACCAATGTGAAGCTTGAACTCACAACCCTGAGATCAGAAGTCGCATGCTCTGGGCAGCCTGGGTGGCTCAGTGGTTTAGCATCGCCTTCAACCCAAGGTGTGGTCCTGGAGTCCCACATTAGGCTCCCTGCATGGAATGGAGCCTGACTCTCCCTCTGCCTCTCTCTGTGTCTCTCATGAAAAAATAAATAAAATCTTAAAAAAAAAAAAAAAAGTCACATGTTCCACCAATTGAGCCAGCCACGCACCTCAAAAGGGCAGACGAGGAGTATTTAGAATAACACCACATGAGGCATATGAAAATTATGATTAAACATTTTGACAAAAATTTTAAAACATACTGAAATTTTTAGCTAGGATGCAACAGGAAGTTATTCAAATAAGAGGGCTGAAGGCTGTCAGTAGAAGGGAGGAAAGAAAAGGACAAAAAAACCCCAAAAGGACAAAAACTGTTAAAGAACCAACAGTTCCAGAAAAGGCCACACTCAACTAGGTGTCCCACTGATAGCCCCTTGTTAGATGTGTCTTACCTGATAACCCCTTACTTGAGCCTGTTTAAGCTGGATAAGAGCTGAGGACTTGCATAGAAGCCTCCAGAGTTATCCCATATTACCTTTAGCTTATTGTACTACCCAGGATGTCCTCCTACTGGCAGAATTTTCTGCCATTTTTTGAACATATGATGCATGTTCTAGCATGTTGACATGCTAGACATGTACAATTGAACCTATGTTCCTATGCAAACTCTCTGCCCCCAATACACTGAATAAAAATTTTCTGTACTAACTCCACATAGAGACAGTCTTTCATAGCTATCTCTGTGTCTCTTGTAACAAATAATAAATTTTTTTGTTTTGATGCCCCCCCAAGCAGTGAACCCCTTAAATTGTTATAAAATAATTGTTTCTATTAAGCAAGAATATAAAACAAAGATAGGAGAGCCCTGGAAAGAGAAGAGACAGTATTAAACCATACACTACTGACTAATAAAGTATTGGCCAATTTAATCAAGAAAAAAACTGGAAGAAAGCAAAAATACAGTAAGAGGAAAATAATCATAGATAAAAAAGAAATTTAAATAATTTGAGGCTAATTTGTTCATATCAAATATTTTAAAAACTAGATAAAATGGATAATTTTCTAAGACAGTAAAATTTACCAAATCAGGCTCCAGAAATTATAGAAAATCTAAATAAACCAATGATCATAGAGGTGACAAAAGAAAACTGTTAAAGAGAACTCTCAAAAAAAAAAAAAACTAAACATGTAAACAAAGAAAGCCCTAATGAATTCACGAGGAAATACTACTAAATCTTTAAAGAATAGATTATTCCAATCAGACAAGTGGTGATAGAGCAGTCCGGGTCGCTCAGCGGTTTTGCGCTGCCTTCATCCCAGGGCGTGATCCTTGGAGACCCGGGATGGAGTCCCACATTGGGCTCCCTGCATGGAGCCTGCTTCTCCCTCTGCCTGTGTCTCTGCCTCTCTCTCTCCTCTCTCTCTCCCTCTCTCTCATTCTGTGTCTCTCATGAATAAAAAAGACCAGTGGTGGTAAAACAAGAAAGGAATTAATTTCAGTGAGGCCAACATCAGGAAAATAGTATATTGACTCCAAAGCTCAGAAAATACTTTACAGTTTATAGAAGGGAAATATGGGACAAAGGTCGGTGGGCAGTTGGGAGGTAAAAGTTGTAGATCATTGTCTTGGGATCACCCAGGTGGGGTTTTAATTGCTTGAGGGGGTAGTTTCATTCTCATCACAGGATATTTTGCCCATGGGTCTTTTGCCCAGGTTAAATGATAAGGTGGAAAGAAGTTAATCAATTAGCAAGTACAGACTGGGATCAATAATGGTAGCTAAAGTCCTCTTTCACATAGACAAGGAAAATTTAACATTGTTTTTTATAAACCAAACACAATATTGATATTAAAACTTAACAAAGATTGCACAAAAAAGAAAACTAAGGCCAGTATTATTTATAAATATCACTTCAAAAATGCTAAATATACAATTAACATAGAGCCGAGCAGCACATTAAAAGAAAAATACACTATGATCAAGTATGGTTTACTCCAGGAATGCAAAAGGTGAATCAGTATTTCAGAAAGTCTTTCTAAATATGACACAAACCCAGTGACCAATAAATAAAAGATTTATAAATTCAACCACTTAAAAAAATCTAAAGTATTGCACATTAAAGCTAGCATAAACAAAAATATATTGGGAGGAAAATATTTGCAATTCATATCACTGAAAAATTGCTGGTATGTCTGTACTTACATCTCTTATAAATCAGTAAGAAGCCTAACAGCCTCATAGAAAAATAGGTAAATTGTATCAAGAAGAATTCATAAATACAAACGATTCCTTTACTACTAAAAAAGTTGTCTACCTCCTTCATGATAAGATAATAGCAAAAGAACTCTTGAATTGAACACCAATAAAAATTAATTTAAAAAAAAAAGAACTCGAGTTAATTTTTTATCTACATATTGGCAAAGATAAAATAATTGATACACTCTTTCCATTGTAAATTGGCACAACCTCTATGAAAGGCTACTTAATATCTATCCAATCATAAAAGTATCTACTCTCTGGCCTGACAATTGCACCATTATAATTTATTCTCCAAATATATCTATTTATTTGCAAAATCATGCCTAAGATTAATCACACCAGTTTTACTAATGCTATTAAGGGGTTTAAAATAATTTAAATGACCATCCCCACCATTAGGAACTAATTAATAGACTATGGTGCATCGCATAATGTAATGCTATGCAGCTGGAAAAATGTGGGATTTAACATAACACCCAGCAGAATACCTTGCATGTAGCTAGTAAATAAATCACTAAGCAAATGGAAGGAAGGAGCAAACAGGGAAGGAAGGAAGGAAGGAAGGAAAAAAACAAGAGAGCTCTATGTACTGATGTAAAGTAACTTCTGAGAGATATATTAAGTGAAAACACTTAGGTACAGAAAAGTATGTATGGTATATTAAGAAGTGAAAAATGACATCAACATATTTATTTGGTATATATCTTGGGAAGAACACACAGGAAACATAAGAGTAATTGTCTCTGAGGAGGGCTCTCAAGAACTAGAAATAAAAGCAGGCAAGCTACTATTTTTTTTTAAGATTTTATTCATTTATTCATGACAGAGAGAGAGAGAGAGAGAGAGAGAGAGGCAGAGACACAGGCAGAGGGAGAATCAGGCTCCCTGCAGGGAGCCCCACCTGGGACTCGATCCCAGGTCTCCAGGATCACACCCCAAGCTGAAGGTGGCGATAAAACCGCTGAGCCTCCGGTGCTGCCCCAGCAAGATACTATTTTCATTTTGAATTTATAACCACAGAGTTGTACAATATACCACTAAAGAAAGTTTTAATATTTTTGTTTTAAATAATTTTTAAATACCCCCGAAATAGAATTCATATTCATTGAAAGGTGGTTTGGGATATAAATATATTTTGGCCAAAAAAGAAACCATCTTGTAATCTATCTGTGCCCTTTCTGATCCATTCTCCATCCTCCTTGGGTTAAGTTGGAGACTTGAGGGAAAAAGCACAGTGAGCTTTGGGTATTATTTGCCTGGTTCCTATCCTTTATAGTCATTCCAAGAAGAGCTGTCTTAATCTACCCTTTGTCCTGTTATGAGGCCCTCCACCAAGAGCCTGATGTGTGTGTTCCAGTGCTAACTCCTTTTTTCCCCACTCCCAAACCCATCACACCACACACATGACTACACAGGGATGGTAGCAGTCCCATCACACTCAGAATAAGATTGCTCCATTCTTTGTTGCTTCCTTGTACCCTGACCACATATTCATAAATAATTCCTCTTCAAAACTCTCCTCAAATTACATAATTTGAATATGTCATTTCATGGCAAGCCTCAACTCATAAATCATTTGAAGCCTTACCAGTAGTTCTTCAACTAATATTTACACTGTCTCTCAACTCTTCTCTCCTTTTTCTCTGAAGATGCAATTCAAGACTCATTTAGCTTCACACTGATACTCTTCTTTCTTTATATTTCACAGAACTGACTAAAACATGTACAGAATCCTTTTTTCTTCATTTTTCACTTCTACATTCAAATCATTTTCAATTTGGAAAGTCATTTTTGAAAGAGGCTTTTTCATCTCCATATAAACTAGTCAATATTTTCCAGCCCCAGGTGATTTATAGATTTGCCTGACTGAGTAAGTGACCAGGATGGAAAATTAGGAGCCCTATGTTAGGCAGCAGGGCCCACCTCATAGGCGTGTGACCTGTGTAGTCAGACAGGAACCCATACTCAGAAGGGCTCCATACTTAGTTTAATGTAGTGCTATCACCATCTTGAAAATATCAACTTTTTTTTTTTTTTTAACAGAGAGCTATGTGTTTTTATTTTTTCACTGGGTCCCACGAATATGTAGCCAGTCATGGCAGACAACCTCTAAGATGGCCCACAAAGATCCCTATTTTCTAGTCATACCCTGTGTTATCCCTTCCCGCTTAGCATGGGTTGGACCTAGTGACTGACCTCCCACAAATAGAATATAAAGTAATGAAATGTCACTTCCAAGATTAGTTTACAAAGAGACTATGGCTTCCATTTTGTGATCTCCCTTTCTCTCTCTCTCTTTCTCTCTCTCCGTATCACATTGACCCCTAGGTTAATTCTCAAACCTAGTTTCCAATATAGTTTTTTCTCAGGTTATCTCTGTATGAATGGCTCAGCATGGCAAGGAAACCTATTCTCTTAAAAAATTCAGCTAATGTGAAGCATCAACACTGGTAAGTAAAGACAATGATAAATACAAATATTATATCCAAAAATATGTTATTAATTTTGTATTAACACTGGACCATATTTTCAACTTTTTGCTTTCTTTGAAATGCAAATTTGGTTCTTTATTTTCTTTCATTATAAACAGTTGAAAAAGAATTTTATTTTATTTTTTATTTAAAAATTTTAGTTAGCTAACATACACTAGTCAACTTCTTGCTTTTAATCTCTTATAGCACCTAATTCAGTCATAAATGAAATACTTCTTTACTAGTACATAGTTGTGAGAGGAAAGGAGAGTGTGTGAAGAAGGAAGGAGGATTTTATTCATTTGAAAGATAGGCATTATTCTTAACATTTTGCTTACAATTTCCTAATAATCCTGATTATTTTATGCATTCTTGCTTAACCAATTTTCATGCATCCAAAGATAAAACATAAACAGGAATTAGCAACATTTTTAAACACATGATATAATTCTACATGCTTGCATACCAATGAAATTATTTGCATAAAAATTTTAAACTGTCAAAAAAAACCATGTGTAAGGTATTAATCCCATCGTAATTACTATTACTTATTATCAAAACTGACCTTCCTAGTGACCTACACTTTGTAAAAGCAATCTTAAAGTTAACAACAAGATAAAGCAAGGAATTCAGAAATCCGTATTTCCTCTGTTAAAATGTTTCATATCTTGAAGTGATTACCTGTGATATCAAAGAGTGTGTTTGTATATATAAAATAATTAATGCTTAGAACCTCGTGTTCTGTGGACAGACTTCAAGGGGATCCATAAGCCCTCTTTGCCTTTTTTAGTATCAAAAACAGTTTCCTTATTTTTAAAATATCAACTCACATTTAATAAATTAATATTATATTTGATGAAAAGTCACAAAATCATTTCTATATGGTAAAGTTAAAAAAAAAAAAAAAAGACCCTGCAGATACATTAAGGATTCAGTTGAGGCTACCATAGAAATACTTAGTCCTAATTGTGTGGCATTTGTAGACTTAAAATCTTGAACACGAGCATCCAATTAAATACAGCATACTGAAAATATAGAATTTACTGTCTTTCCCTCCTGAAACCCCACTAAAATGACAGTAAACAGATTTTTTTAGCCATAAGGAGACAGAGGATGTGTAAAAAAAAATCATAGCAACAACATTTTGGAGGCTGGAAAGCAGATGGATGAGTGATAATTGACTTCACAAACCTGAGAATACTAAAACCTAAGCCAACATAAGGGAAATACAGAAAGAGACTGCAGGATCCCAGCAATGCTCAGAAAATTGAAGCTTCAATTACATTTGAAAGTCAAAGCTGGTACAGATGGACCTTGAAAGATTGAAACACTATAGTTAGAAAACCCCCTCACCCTCATTCCTGACACCTCTCTCAATACCCAAGACACCTCATCCCAACCCTGGAAGACAGCTAAAGATTTGTTCTCTGAAAAATTGAACCAGAGACTTTAAACTCAGGGATAAGATACTGAAACAAGATGATCGGGTGAAAATTAACTTGATGAATAATGAGATCTTTGACCGTGTTTCCAGGAGAGCAGAGGGTTTCTTTTAGCCCAGGAGAAATTAATTAAAGATCCTGATATCAGGCACTGCCAGATGATCCTACAATAAAGTTCACCTGTTGACTAGTTCTCCATACAGATCCAGAACTTCAAATAACCTTGCATTGCCTTACCATTTAACATGAGTGGATGGCCAAGGATAACCAGATATTTGAGGAAAAGTCTCATGAAGACAGTAATGAGAATGAGAATGAGAAATAAAAGGAACTTGGGATAACAAGATATGCAGAAAGAAGAATACAGCATTCAAGACTTTTTAAATTATTTTTAAAGATTTTTTTATCTTTTTTAAGATTTTTTAAAAGATTTTATTTATTTATTCACACACAGAGAGAGAGGCAGAGACATAGGCAGAGGGAGAAGCAGACTCCATGCAGGGAGCCCGATGTGGGACTCAATCCCAGGACTCCAGGATCACATCCTGAACTGAACGCAGGCGCTCACCAGCTGAGCCACCCAGGCGTCCCCTTTTTTTTAATTCTTAGAAATAAAAATGTAAAAGCAGCTTCCTCTTCTGTTCATGACATTGTAAGTGGTTCCAGACTATCCCTCACAACATTTTAAAGAAAGAACAACAACAACTATGCAACTGGACAAAATGTATGGAAATCAGATGTTCAACAACTGGAGTACACAATAGTGATCCCTAAGAAAAGGGAAATATACAAGGTGAATGAACCACACATTTGACCGAACTTTCCCTTGGAAGCACATCCCAGACTATGGCATAGAGAGGTGGAGGACAAGTATAATACAGAGGCTGAACTGCCTTTGAGGAAATAGAAATCAGAGTTCAAGTCTGTTGAGGATGTAATTGGTGGAATAGGGTGCTAGAAGAGAAGGAGCTATGAAGGGAATGAGCCCTAGAAATATGCATCAAAGTCTCCTTAAGTACTACTAAAAGATGAGATAGGGCTAAGCCTGGCAGAGACCAACTACAGGAGAGCTGAGAACTGAAGGGAAATTCTAGAGAGCTGCATAGTCCAAGACATGACAGAATTCCACCTGGCAGAGTGGAGAAACTTCACTGAATAGCCTAGGCATTCAATCAAGATCACAGAAAGTCCACACATTACCACACATTACAAGTAGGGTTGCTTAAGCTGTAGAGCAAAGGCTACTCTGTATCTGCCCTAATCACACTGAAAAATAAGCCTCAAAAATATCAAGTTCCTTTGGCAAATAAATTGAGTAAAAAACCCAGTCCTCTTGAAAGGAAGAAAAAACCTGGGCTTATAATGATGTATCAAACACAATAACCAATAAAAAATTTTAAATTCCTAGGCATACAAAGAATCATGAAAATGTTACCATAAGCAGGGGAAAAAAAAAACACACAACAGAGATTGAAACACTCAAGAATGGCAAAATATGGGTTATTAGTAGCAAAGAATTTTAAAGCAGCTTTTATAAATGTATTTACTTTTAAACATTTTTAAAAGTATTATTTTAAGTAATCTTTATCCCCAGTGTGGTGCTCAAACTCATGACCCTGAGATCAAGAGTTGCATGCTCCACTGGTTGAGCCAGCCAAGTGCCCCTATAAATGTATTTATGGATTTAAAGGACAAGATAAGCTATGAGTGTAAAGATGGGGGAAAGCTCAATAGAGAAATTGAAACTTTATAAAAGAATCAATTCTGGAACTTAAAAATACAATATCTGAAAAGAAAATTTTACTGAGATTGTTTTAACAGCAGGTTAGACATTGCAGTAGAAAAAAATCAGGGAACTTAAAAACAGGGCAGAGAACAACAGCAAAATATCCAAATTGAAGCACAGAAAGAAAAAATGTTGAATATAATTATGAGCACCTCCATGACTTGTGAGACAAATCAAAAAGTCTAAAATGTAAGTGAAGTCCTAGAGGGGACAGAGATTGAAGCAGAAAAATATATTTGAAGAAATAATAGTGAAAGTGTTTCCAAATTTAATAAAAACTAGCAACCTACAAATCCAAGAAGCTCAATGCACTCTTAGCAATGTAAATTAAAAAAAAAAAAGCCACAGCTATATATACAAAGGAAGTAAAAGCACTTTCTCAAAGAGATAACTGCACTTCTATGTTCATTGCAGCATTATCCATAATAACCTAGACATGGAAACAATCTAAATACCCAATGATGAATGAATGGATAAAGAAAATGTGATTTTATATATATTATAATATGTAATTATATTATATATTCATCCAATAATATTCTTATTACATATGAATACAACATATATGGATTATAATATTTTATAAATAATTATATTATGATATTTGTGATATAATATATAATAAATCCCAAGAACTAGGATTTAAGGACAACACTTTGGGAGTAATCCAGCTCTGCTCTCTGCCAGAATCTTATTTGCTTCTTCCTGGAGGGAATGATGGGAAGATAATGTTGTGGTGAAGTTGAAAAAAAAAAAAAGTTCTACAAACATACCTACAGGAAGAAAACTATTATACCAAGCAGGGTGAAAACACTTATGCTCCAGTAGCAAATGAAGAACATGGCACAATTTTATTAAAGTTAAGTCCTGAACATGGAGAAAAGGTGAACCGGCTCTTTAGTACAAAAATTAAGAGCTACCAAAATATACTAGTAGCTGATCATATTAGCTTATCTGCATATCCTTAAGAGAATTTTAAATCTAGGGGCACCTGGGTGGTGCAGCTGGTGAAGTAGCTCTTGGCTTCAGCTCAAGTCTGATCTCAGGGTCATTAGATGGAGCCCTGAATTAGGCTCCATGCTCTGCATGTAGTATGCTTGAGTTTCTCTCCCCCTCTGCCTCTGCCTCTCTCCCTGCTCTCTCTCTCTCTCTTTAAAATAAATAAATAAATCTTTAAAAGAGAAGAATTTTAAATCTGATAAAGACATTTGAAAAACTGCATAAATAAATGATTTAGATATATAATTATATTATAATTACATATATTCATTAAATATTGTGAAGCTATTAAAAAGAAGGAAATTCTTCCATTTGCAACAGCATGAATGGACCTAGGAGGCATTATGCTAAATGAAGTCAGACAGAGAAAGACAAATACTGCATGATTTGACTTATATGTAGAATCTAAAAGAGCTGAACTCATAAAAACAGAGAGTAGATGGTGGTTGTCAGGGGTTATCAAGTAGGGGAAATGGAGACATATTGGTCAAAGGATACAGATTTCCAGTTATAAGATGATCTGAGGATCTAATATTCAGTATGGTGACTGTAGTTAACAATACTATATTATATACTTGAAAGTTTCTAAGAAATTGGATCTTAAATGTTCTTGTCGCAAAAAAAGTAGATGTGTGAGGTGATAGAGGTGTTAACTAACCTCATTGTGATAATCATTTCACAATATATATGTATATCAAAACATTACATTATGCACTTTAAACTTATACAATGTTATATTTCACTAAACCTGGGGGGGGGGATCTCAATAAGAAAAAAGAAAGAGAACCACAGTATAGTCAAATTACTGAAAACCAAGAATAAAAAAACAATCTTAAAAGCCTCCAGAGGAGGGGAAAAAAAACACCACATTACATGCAGGGGGAAAATGATAACCATTAAGACTGAGTTCTCATAAGAAACACTGCAAGCAGGAAGAAAATGAAATGACATCTTTAAATTGCTATAAGAAAAATAAAACTAGAATTGAACCTACAATTCCATGTTCAGTAGACATTGAAAATATCCTTCAAGGGTCACCTGCCTGGCTTAGTCGGTAGAGCATGCAACTCTTGATCTTGGGGTTGTAAATTGAGCCCCATGTTGGGTGTATTTTATTTATTTTAAAAATAAAATCTTAAAAAAATATATCTTTCAAAAATGATGGTAGAAGAATACACTTATGGTGACGAGCACTGAGTAATATATAGAATTGTTGAGTCATTATATCATATACATGAAATTAATAAAACATTGTATGTTCATTATACTCAAAAAATTTTAATGGTATAAAAAAAGATGGTAAAATAAAGATATTACAGATAAAATGTGAGTTTGCCACAAGAAAATCTCCACTACAAGAAATGTTAAAGGAAATTCTTCAGGCTGAAAGAAAATGATATCAAATGAGAACTCAGAACTGCATGTAGAAATGAAAAGCACCAAAAATAGTAGATACTTTCCCACTGCCTAAAGTCTTACAGGACTTGACTGAGTTCATCACCCACTCCCTACTTGTTAGCAATTAGAAAAGCAACTTCATCCAGCACTCAAACAAACCCATGTAGCATGGAAACTTTTGGTTCAGCAGTAGCTATACAATTGGACTTGTAAAAAAAACAACCTAAATAAATTATCTAATTAGAGCACTAATTTCAATAGCAGAAGTTCATCCGTGCTATGCCAGACAGTAGGAATTTCCAAATTTGAGCAATGTTCATAGATTAAATGACAGTAACATCTTTCCTGCAGCCAATAAATAATATTCTACCTAGAAGTTTATCCTATTCTAATCTACCTAATAAAGTCCTCCTTTTTTTTAAGGGTTTTACTTACTTACTTACTTACTTACTTACTTACTTACTTACTTGAGACAGAGAGAGAGAGCATGAGCAGGGGGAGGGAGAGCAGCTGAGGGAAGGGGAGAAGGAGTCTCAAGCAGATTTCGTACTGAATATGGAGTCCAACGGGGGCTTGATCTCATGACTCAGATCATGACCTGAGCTGAAATCAAGAGCTGGACACCCAACTGACTAAGCCCGCCAGGCACTCCTAAAGTTCTTATTTGAAAGATTATGGGGAAAGGAAAGATAGCAAACTTTAAAAATTCAATGGAAGAGTTGGAATATAAAGTTGAGGAAATCTCCCGGAGCACAGAAGAAAAAACAAAAAAGTGGATGAAAAGTAGAAAAGATTAAGAAAATAAGAGGATTGACGTAGAAGTTTCAACAGCCTACAAGTAAGAGTTCCAGAAAGAAAGAACAGAGAAACAGAGAAAAGAACATTTCTTTTAAAAGAAATACTTCAAAGAAATAAAGAAATAATTCAAGAAAACTTCTCACAATTTTTTAAATTGAAAGAGGCTAATATATACCCCAGCATAATAAATGAAAAGAGATCTATTCCAGGATTTAGTATCATAAAATTTCAGAACAGAGATTCTGAGGTGAGAGAGGAAAAGGACATATGAAAAGAATCAGGAATCAAGAAGACATCAACTGCTCAACTGCAACTCTGACTCTTTTAAAATTTTAAGGTAAATACATTTCTACCCTAGAATTACATGCCTAGCCAAGCTTGTAAATTAGTACAATGATCAATCAAGGACATTTTTAACACATTTAATATCTCAAAAAACTTATCTCCCATCACTCTTTGCATTAGTTATCAACTGCTGCATAATATATTCCCCTAAAACTTAGCAGTTTAAAGGGACAAACAGTTAATTAAAATCTCCCAATTTCTGTGCATCAGCAATCCAGGGTATCTCATGATTGCAAGTCAACCTGTCAGCCAGGGCAGCAGTTATCTTAATAAGGCACCTCTTTGGCTGAAAAAATGCTTCCAAGATTATTTGTGTCATTGTTCACAAATCTCAGCTCCTTGCTGGCTGCTGATGGGAGATACTAGTTCCTCTGTACATGCACCTCTCAAAAGACTGCTCAAAAGAGGGGTGCCTGCGTGGCTCAGCCAGTTAGGTTGCCTTGGGCTCTGGTCATGATCCCAGGATCCTGGGATTGAGCCCTGGAGTGCTCTCTCTCTCTCTCTCTCAAATAAATAAATAAAATCTTAAAAAAAAAAAAAAAAGACTCCTCAAAACAAGGAGCTTAGTCCCTACCAAGCAAATAATCTGAGACATAAAGAAAAGTTTGCCTAGGGATCCTTGAGTGGCTCAGTGGTTTAGTGCCTGCCTTCGGCCCAGGACATGATCCTGGAGTCCTGGGATCGAGTCCCACATCAGGCTCCCTGCATGGAGTCTGCTTCTCCCTCTGCCTGTGTCTCTGTGTCTCTCATGAATAAATAAATAAAATATTAAAAAAAATAAATAAAAAATAAAAAAATAAAAAATAATAATAAAAATAAATAAATAAATAAGAAAAGTTTGCCTAGATAGAAGCTATAGTCTTTAAGAACCAAATCTCACAAGTGAAATACCATCACTTTTCCCATACACAATCAAAAGAAGACTACACAAGGATGTGAATATCAGGAGGTGGGGATCACTGAGAGCTGTTTGGAGGCTAGCTACTATATCCTTTTCCATAGAAGCTACTGGAGGATGTATTCCACCAAACAAGAAGGTAAACCAAGAATGATGAAGATTTGGGATCTAGGGGGAAAAAAGAGAGAAAAAGAAAGAGAATCCCTAAGAAAGACATGAAGTGAAAAACTCAACTCAGTTGAGTCCAAGACCAGAAACAACCAGTGGAACTTGGAACAGATGATGGAGGTCTACAGGATGACTATTGTTTATACCATGAACTAATAAATTGGGTGGGGATGGAGTGGGGGTATCTGAACATATTGTGCTGAGAATTCTACTTCTAGCAAAATTGTGGGTACATTTGTGAAAAACATATTAAAAACTAAGAAATGAAAAACAATTTTTAAGTTAATGCACAAATAATAAAAGAAAGGAAGTATAATCCTGGTATTCTTCACATATAAAGTTTAATTTAAACACTAAAAATTGAGCTAACAAAAATTACTATATAACTAAAAATAGTGGGAGAATAAAAGGGAAATATCTGCAGTGTAAGGGTGTATTTGGATAAAGGAGCTAATGTTCATCTTTTACAGTTGCAAGTCAACAGAAAATATCAACTTAAATATTAACTTAAAAGCTTACATATGTTTTCTATATATATGGATACAAGTATCAGAGGAAAGAGCTAGAAAATTTGAAAATACTTGCCTTTGAGAGGTGGAATTCTGAGTGAAACTGGTGAAACAGTGTATGACTGTTGTTCTTTCATCTTCCAGGACTATTTGATTTTTTAAAACTACCTTATACATCTATAACTTAGTTTTTTGTTTTTGTTTTTGTTTTAAGAGAGAGTGGGGACCAGGGGAGGCTTAGAGGGAGAGGGAGAAAGAATCTCGAGCAAGATCCACTAAACATAGAGCTTGATGCTGGGCTTGATCTCACCACCCTGAGATCATGATCTGAGCCAAAATCAAGAGCCAGGCACTTAACTGACTGGGCCACCCAGGCATCCCTATAACTTAGACTTTTAAAATAATCTTATTTTTCCTTCACTGAATATAATGTTAAATTCAACTTTAAATTCAGCACTAAATTAGAAAGATATTTATTTTTACTGTTTACCCACAGTAAAAGAAGTTTATTAGACATATACATACATATTCTGAAAATAAAATTATACACATTGTAAAGTATGGTAACAATGGGAAATTATCTGTGAAAACTGAATTACATTGTTTATGGAATTGTCAAAGGTAATATTATTATATATCACATACTATCTCCAAAACTGATGATTTTTCAGGATGTGTGGCTGGCTGTCAGAAGAGCATGCAAGTCTTAATCTCAGGGTTGTGAGCTCAAGCCCCATGTTGGGCAAGGAGCCTACTTAAGAAAAAACAGAAACTGATGATTTTTCAAAATGTCATTACAAAAAAAGCAAAATGGGCCTTATCATAGTTGTTTATATAGAAATGTAGGCAACATGAATAGTTGACCCAAAAGAATTATTTACTATTAAAGTACAATTCAAGCTTTAAAAAAAAAAAAAAAAAAAAAAAAACTCCTTTTCAAATGATAATTCACTGGAAAAAAAACCCTCAAATATTTATTCCTTCTTTTATAATAGGTCAAATTATATTGATTCCAATACTTTGGAATAGTCAGACTTCTTGATCATCTTCTTGAATATAATAGAATCTTTGATTTATTTTGATATATTAAAAATTTGTGTCAATATCTTTCTGCCTTAAAAAATGAAGAAAGGGAGGAAGGAAGGAGGAAAGAAAGGAAGAAAGGAAAGGAAGGAAAATGTTTCAGGGAGTACAATTCTTCTGTGTAAATCAATTCATTCCAAAGCAGATTAGAGAAGAAAGACTGCCATCCCAGCTCTTGCCTATCCTAACAAGAAAGCCTCTTTATTATAATGAGAAGGAATAAAAAAATATTTTTCTTCTTTCTTTGTCTTAAAGATCATTGACCAAAATCAAAGACTAAAAGAATACTTTGAGTAAGAACCTAAATAGGAAAAAAGGAAACAAAATGATTAAACACTATGTTTATTTATATTAAAATTGCCCAGAGAATATAATTCAATGAAAATATAATTTACCTCAGTGTATATGTAATGTGTGTAATAATTCAATATACATGCAATATATAATGAAATATACTTCATTGTCATGTCATGTTGGTAAATACAATAGGGGAAGAAAAGCCTACAGATTGAGTGCAGGAAAAAACCTCAGTGGAAGCTGAAAACAACATTCTGGCTGGCAGTAAAACTGCACAGCTGGTGCCATTTGGGGAATAAAAAGGAAAAATATTTTTAAAGCCAGTGATTTTTTTTTAGAAGGCTCTCAAAAAAACTCCAGTTTGTTAAAAACATTTTTTTTTTTTTTGTGAACTTGAAACCTTATGTTCTCTCTATGTTTTCCCATAGATTTAGTAGTTCTAGTCAATATTCCAACGGGATTTTTCTTTCAGAACTTGAAAAAATTTGATATTGAAAATTTTGTATTATGATTAGGTAAGAATAGAAAGCAATAGGGAGTAAGGAGGATAGCCCTATCAATAATTCAAAAATATAGAAAACAATAATCTTAAAAATTTAGGAATAATGTTGGAATAAAAGACCACTGATGGAATGAAATGGAGAGCACAGAAATAGACTTTGTTATAAGATTTAATATAAGGAGGCATCTGGCTGCTCAGTCAGTAGAGCATGTGACTCTTAATCTTGGGGCTATGAATTGAAGCCCCATGTTGGGCCTGGAGTTTACCTTAAAAAAAGAAAGAAGAAGAAGAAGAAGAAGAAGAAGAAGAAGAAGAAGAAGAAGAAGAAGAAGAAGAAGAAGAAGAAGAAGAAGAAGAAGAATACTTAATAGAAAATAAAGGAGGAATTACAAATCAATGAGAAAGAAGAAAAATATTTTAAAAAATGGCAATTTGTGAATTTTGAAAAAAGTCAATTTGTGTTCACCTCACCCTGTATTTCCAAATAAAATTCAGGGGATCCCTGGGTGGCTCAGCAGTTTGGCGCCTGCCTTCAGCCCAGGGCGCGATCCTGGAGTCCCGGGATCGAGTCCCACGTGGGGCTCCTGGCATGGAGCCTGCTTCTCCCTCTGCCTGGGTCTCTGCCTGTCTCTCTCTCTCTCTCTTTCTCTCTCTATCATGAATAAATAAGTAAATAAATAAATCTTTAAAAAAATAAAATAAAATTCAAATAGATTGAATATTAGAACCTTAAAAAATCAAAACTGGGACGCCTCGGTGACTCAGCAGTTAAGTGTCTGCCTTTGGCTCAGGGTGTGATCCCGGAGTCCCAGGGTCAGGTCTCACTTCCGGCTTCCCGACTGGTGCCTGCTTCTGCCTCTGCCTATGTCTCTGCCCCTCTCTCTGTGTCTCTCATGAATAAATAAATAAAGTCTTAAAAAAAAAAAAAAAGAATCTCAGGTACATCATGTAGAACAGAACCACCCCATCATCCCATGGAATTATGAGAAATAAAAAATCATTTTTGTTTTAAGTCACTAAGTTTGGGGGGTAATTTGTTGGAAAGCAGTAGATGACTGATACAATTTTTTTCCACATCATCAAAACAAAATTTTTTTAAAAAACGATTTTATTTATTTATTCATGAGAGACACAGAGAGAAAGAGAGGCAGAGACACAGGCAGAGGGAGAAGCAGGCTCCATGCAGGGACCCCGACGTGGGACTCGATCCCGGGTCTCCAAGATCACACCCCAAGCCGAAGGCGGCACTAAACCGCTGAGCCACCCAGGCTTCCCCCTCAAAACAAATTTAATAAAAATATACCACATGTCAAACTGAGAAACTTCTGTAAAGCACAGGATATCACCAGCAAAATAAAAATGCAACCTACCAAATGAACAACAACAACAAAAACTCATGCAATAGCAAAAAAAAAAAACAAAACAAAACAAAAAAAACAATCCAAATAAAAAAGGGCTGAGGATCTGAATAGAAATTTTTTCAAAGGCATAGAGATAGACAATGGGTACATGAAAAAGTGCTCAACAGGGCACCTGGGTGGCTCAGTTAGTTAAACATCCAATTCTTGATTTCAGCTCAGGTCATGATCTCAGCATTGTGAGACTGAGCCCCATCCTATGTCCAACTTCACACTTATTGAGGAGTCTGCTTGAGATTCTCTCTCTCCCTCTGTCCCTCCCTCTGCTTGTGTGCTCTCTCTCTTTCTCTTTCAAAATAAAAAAAAAGGAAAGCTGCTTAACATCACTAATCATTAGGGAAATGCAAAGCAAAACCACAATGAGGTATCACTTTGCCACTGTTAAAAAGGCTATCATCAAAAAGACAAGAAATAACAAGTATTTGCAAGGATGAAAACAGAACCCTTATGCACTGTTGTTGGTGGCAATACAAATTGGTTCAGCCACTGTGGGAAACAGTACGAGGATTCTTCAAAAAAATTAAAAATAGAACTCTCACATGTTCCAGCAGTCCCACTTCTGGGTATTTATCAGAAGGATGCAAAAACACTAATTTAAAAGGATATCAGCATCCCCATTTCATTGCAGCATTATTTACAATAGCCAAGACTTGGAAAAAACCTAAGTGTTCACCACAAATGAATGGATAAAGAAGCTGTGAGATTATATATATATATATATATATATATATATATATATGAATATGAATATTACTCAGCCAAAAAAAAAAAGGAAGAAAATCCTGTCATTTGCAACGTGGATGAACCTTGAGGGTATTAGGTTAAGTGAAATAATTCAAACAGAAAAAGATAAATACCATATGATTCCACTTATACGTGGCATCTAAAAAATGAACATCTAAAGAATGAACTAAGCCTGGGTGGCTTAGTCAGTTAAGCATCTGCATTCAGCTAAGGTCATGATCCTAGCTGGAGTCCTGGGATGGAGCCCTGCCCTGGGCTCCCTGCTCCATGAGGAGCCTGCACCTCTCTCTCCCTCTGCCTCTCCCATCTATCTCTTGCTCTTATCCAAATAAATAAATAAAATCTTCTAAAGAACAACAATAACAACACAAATGAACAAAACAAACAGAAAAACTCAAGCCTACAGATAGAGAACATATTGGCGGTTGCTTGGGGGAGAAGGGCAGGGGCAAGAGGAGCAAATGAGTAAAAGAGGACAAAAATACAAACTTTCATTTATAAAATAAAAAAGTTCTAGGGATGTAATGCACAGCATTGTGACTATAACTGATGATATATTGCATATTTGAAAGTTGCCAAAAGAATAGATCTTAAAAGTTCTCATCGTAAGAAAAAAATTTTTTGTAATTATGTGTAGTGACAAATATTAACTAGACTTATGGTGGTGATAATCCACAAAATATACAAATATTGAATCATTATGTTGTACACCTAAAACTAACATGTGGGGATCCCTGGGTGGCGCAGCGGTTTGGCGCCTGCCTTTGGCCCAGGGCGCGATCCTGGAGACCCGGGATCGAATCCCACGTCAGGCTCCCAGTGCATGGAGCCTGCTTCTCCCTCTGCCTGTGTCTCTGCCTCTCTCTCTCTCTCTCTCTCTCTCTGTGACTATAATAAATAAATAAATTAATTAATTAAAAAAAAAACTAACATGTGTATATGTCAATTATATTTCAATAAGAAATTATGATAATATATCAATAATGTACCTTTTTTTCCCATAGAATTTGCTTGCCTGTGATTACCTATTTTTGAGTCTGATTCTTTTTTTCTAAGATTTTATTTATTCATGAGAGACACACACAGAGAGAGCGAGAGAGAGGGGCAGAGACACAGACAAAGGGAGAAGCAGGCTCCATCCAGACAGCTCGACGTGGGACCTGATCCCCAGTCTCCAGGATCACCCCCTGGGCCAAAGGCGGCGCTAAACTGCAGAGCCACCCAGGCTGCCTGAGTCTGATTCTTAAAACAATGAAGTCCAGTGGTAATTTAAAAGATGTTGAATATGTATCATTAGTGCTCTAAATGTATTTTTTTTAAAAAGATATCAAAGTTGGGGGGCCTGTATGGCTCAGGTGGTTAATCATCTGACTGTCGATCTCAGCTAAAGTCTTGACCTCAGGATTGTGGGTTCAGGCCCCATATTGGGCTCCATGCTGGGTGTGGAGCCTACTTAAAAAAGAAAAAATATGAAAGACAATGAAGAGTAAATTGGTACGTATAATACTGTAGTGAGTTATTTTTTTTTTAAAGATTTATTTATTTATTTATTTATGATAGACATAGAGAGAGAGAGAGAGGCAGAGACACAGGCAGAGGGAGAAGCAGGCTCCATGCACCAGGAGCCCGACGTGGGATTCGATCCGGAATCTCCAGGATCGCGCCCTGGGCCAAAGGCAGGCGCCAAACCGCTGCGGCATTTGGCAGTAAGTTTCAACAGTTTAAAAATTATTCATTGAACCCCCTGAACTCAGTAATTTTACTTCTGGAAATCTATTCAGAGGAGAAAAATACAGTTGGAAAAAATGTATAAATAAATATGTTCATTGTGTTATTATTAATTGAAAAACAAAAACATCTGTACTCCCGTCACTTTACTCCTTTGCTATCCTCATTAACTTGACTTTATTATTCTACTATCTTCAACATAACTTTACTATTCTTTTTTTTTTAAAGATTTTTATTTATTTATTCATAGAGACACACACACAGAGAGAGAGAGAGAGAGAGAGGCAGAGACACAGGCAGAGGGAGAAGCAGGCTCCATGCAGGGAGCCCGACATGGGACTCGATCTAGGGTCTCCAGGATCACACCCCAGGCTGCAGGCAGCACTAAACCGCTGCGCCACAGGAGCTGCCCTTACTTTACTATTCTAAGAAATTCTTGGAAGATAAGAGTCAGAAATATCTTTATTTTTCATTTCTGGGATATCTTGCAAATACATCTAAAGAAACATTGGACTGGTCAACTTTTTTTTTTTTTTTTTTTTTTTGGTCAACTTTTAAATAGTAAGACCAAACAACTGTTTTCTCTTCTAGTCTCTAAAACCTTAGCCTCAAACTTTTACCTTGCCTATGCTCCAATCAATCCCAAACCACCAAATGATTCTTACTCTCTCTCTCTCTTTTTTATAAGATTTTATTTATTTATTCATTCATGAGAGACACACAGAGAGAGACAGAGACATAGGCAGAGGGAGAAGCAGGCTCCATGCAGAGAGCCCAATTTGGTACTCAACTCTGGGACCTGGCAATTACGACCTGAGCCGAAGGCAGGTGCTCAACCTCTGAGCTACCCTGGCGTCCCTTTACTCTGTCTTTTTCAATTTCTCTTGTTGAAAGATCCACTTTAGATCAGATCCCCAAAAGCCTTATAAATCACTGGGTCTACTCTCAGGAAGAGAGATGCTAAGATTCTGTTAAGGTAGTGGTCTCCTTTACTGAGGTAAGCAATAAATTCAGCTTTGCCTTATCACTGGAATGTGTTGGAAATGTTTAGGGGGAGCTGGCAGTCACCGATATGAAAGCAAAAGATGGAATGATATTCATACTTAGTGTCTAATTAAAGGATAGTTACTGTAGAGGCAGAAAATTTTTCCTTTTCCCCCTTCTATGGTTCTTTGGTCTAATAATTAAATCAATATGAGAGATTAGGCAAACAAAATTGCATACACACAAGAGCCTCATAAAAATATGAAGACTCAAAGGGCAACCAGTTAATTGAGGTTTATATAACATCCTGCTTAAGGAATGTGGTATGGATTTAGGGATGCAAAATGGAGGGAGGCCATTCACAGCAAGGCAGAGGAGGTGTTTAGGGAATAAAGTTGCCCTGTTATGCAGATAAGCTCCTTAAAGAAAAATGTCTGGAAATAGCTCTCTTCCTGGTACAGGACCCCTTTCCAAAGTAAATTTAAGCAGTTGAGAGGGAGGTAAAAAGTCTTTTCTGAATCTGCTGGATTTTGATTGCTTTTAGGTCAAAGTGATTCTTGTGATAAAGTGACATTTTTTGGTGGTAAATTCTGCTCCCCTTCATTACTAACTAAAATAAGGTAGATTATTTCAAAGAAATAAAGAAATATGGAGTAAGTGGAAAATGCTTAAAAGTTAAATATAACAAAATTGTATTTATAATATGATTCCAACCATGGGCTCTATGTAAGCATTTTAAGAAAAGAAGGAAGAGAGAGAAAGAGAAAGAGGAGGGAAAGGAAGACAGAGTGAGAAGGAGCAAGAAAATAGTTCAGCGATTCTCTTTGAATGTTGAAATATTTTTTCTTCTTATTTTCAAATTTTCTTTAATAAAAATGGTAATAATGATAATATCTCAAAAAATATTAGGAACTAATTTTTATTTTTATTTTTTTATTTTTTATTTTTATTTTTTTAGGAACTAATTTTTAAATAGTGTTAAACATGTAAATAAAATGTAATGATCTTTCCCAGCTTTGTATACAAAGGGTACAATGGCTATTATGGTATGTGAATAGGAGAGATATAATTTGTGCAAAGCTCTCTCTTAAAGTTATTGAAGTACACCAGGTTCCTCCACAATCAAAATTAAATTTACTGGTTAGAAGACTACTGAAGAGAGACCCTAATTGGTAATTGAGGAAAATGATAGACTAGTTCAGGCAGGTGAACTTCTTTGAATATAAATAATCACATTACATATTCTAAAATCTAGGTGGTTTCCATAATCCTCATAAATAATGGGGGCTCTCTTATTGTCCTGTAGATGTGACGAGATTAAAATTATTAACATAAGCACAGCTTCTTTCTTTCTTTTTCCCTCAACTGTTTTCACAAAGCTTCAGGTACTGCCTACTTAATTAAGCTTTATACTTCTTCCTTTAGGAATGGAAAAGAAAAGCCTGAAAAGAACCAGTGTTCTCAGGGCACTGCGTGTTTCTAGGAGCACGTAGCATGGTGCTCTAGAAGCAGGAAAAAGTATAATAATCAAAGACTGAAAACATTCTTTTAGGATAGGGAGTGACAGATTTCTAGGAATTTCAAAGCACTAAAAATAGGAGTGGAGAAGGGATAATTGAACTCCTTTAAACATCGGAGAGAGAGGCAGCTGGGTGGCTCAGTCAGTTACCTGTCCAACTCTTGATTTCTGTTCAGGTCATGATTCTCAGGGTTATGATATTGAGCCCTGCATTGGGCTCCACGCTGGGCATGGAGCCTATTTGGGATTCTCTCTCTCTCTAAAAAAATTTAATAAACTTTGTTTAAAAAAGAGTTTGAGAGGAACGTGAATCAAGATTGGAATTTCTTTTGGAGTTGTGTTTTAAATGTAACAAAGGAACAAACCTCTGATGCTGTCATTATCATTAAGAAATTAATGAGGAGGGCAGCCCGGTGGCTCAGCGGTTTAGTGCCGCCTTCAGCCCAGGGTGTGATCCTGGAGACCCAGGATAGAGTCCCACGTTGGGCTCCCTGCATGGAGCCTGCTTCTCCCTCTGCCTGTGTCTCTGCCTCTCTCTCTCTGTGTCTCTCATGAATAAATAAATAAATAATCAGAAAGAAAGAAAGAAAGAAAGAAATCAATGAGGATTGATTTAAAATTCATAGATGTGGAGACGCCTGGGTGGCTCAGCAGTTAAGCACCTGCCTTGGGCCCAGGGCCTGATCCTGGAGTCTTGGGATAGAGTCCCACATCAGGCTCCCTGCATGGAGCCTGCTTTTCCCTTTGCCTGTGTCTCTCCCTCTCTCTGTGTGTCTTTCATGAATAAATAAATAAAATCTTTAAAACAAATAAAAAAATAATATCCATAGATGTGGAATGTTAGTCAATAATAATAACAAATCCCATTCACATGTTAGCAAATAGTGAGATTATTTCTTTGAAGAAATTTCATATGTTGGGTAGGGTAATGCTGATGTCTCCCAACCAAAGTATATTCTTCACACACTGAAAGTTGATCACCTTTGGTGTAATCAGCCATAAATACTTAAGAAAATAATCACATTAACATTGATCACATTAATCATATTAGTAATAAAAAAATCAGTATTAGTAATAATAATCCTAACAGCCTGTATCTAAAGAAAATTTGATGTTTATTCATTTGTATATCATTTGTATTCTGAATTATCTTAGCACATGACATATTACAGCATGGACTTAACCATATAAAGGGTCTATGTCAAGCCATCTAAATAGATTTGCTTTTCAAAATACCAAAAGATCTTGTTTTTCTACTACAAGCATACCTCATTTTATTGCCCTTCACTTTATTGTAGTTCACAGCTACTGTATTTTTTTTTTTTTTTTTTTTTTTTACCAATTAAAGATTTGTGTCAACTTTGCCTCAAGCAAGTCTTTTGTCAATAGTTTTACTACAGCATTTCATGTACGGGGCAGGTGCCGACACTGGAAGGGAAGTAGCAGCAGGATGATTAGGAGAAGAAGGATGATTCCACACACGCTCAAGAGAGTATAGGAGACGATCCACAAAATGGGATCATTCAAAGACAGGGCGGGGACGCAGTTGCTGGTTATGTTGTCTGTCGAGAAGGGCCCAGAAATTTCAGACACTGGAGCACCTGCAATTTCTGCACAAGGGCTTGCTGCAAAGCCCACCCTCTTCCAAGCTCTAAGACCACGTAGAAGCCCTCCATCACGGTAGCACCAATCACCAGCGCGTTTGTGGAAGGTGAGATGCCGAATCGGTAACATTTATAATTCAGGCCAGGCCCCATCATGGGCTGGATGTAGAGCTGAGGCAGGATGGTTATGCCGAATGACTGGCTGGAGTTCTCGTCTCTAGGTAGATGGAGATTTTAGGGAAGTAAGACCAAGGTATCTCTGAATTCGTCCAGCAAGCCAGCTGGGACCCAGTCCAGAAACCATCAGAGAATTCTGAAATCAGAGACGTGCGGGTCACGGCTTCAACCAGCACATTGAACACCTTCTGGGGCAGGCGCAGAAGCGTGGTACCGCTATCCACGATGGCCTTGTCTGCGTTATATTCTCTGCAGTCCAGATTCAGACTCTGGCCTCCAATTTCCAACTTCAGAATTTCTATCTGATAATACCACGCCTCCTTAATACGGGTATACCAGATGTCTCCTTTGTACAAACTCGGTTCAGTTCCACCCAGGACAAGACTACCTCCGTTGGTACCAGATCCAGCTACGGGCAGCCCCGCCCCCCACATCTGCATGGAGAAGACGTTGGGGATCTTCGCCGGCGCCACCAGAGAATCAAAGAATGTCTCCAGGGAACTGGATGGCTTGGCCAGAGCAGCATATGCGAGTTCAAGTGTCCCATTCCATTTGATACCAGGCAGAAAGAAATTCTCGGACTCAAAGATAGTGGCAACGTTGACAAGGAAGGAGCTGTTAAAGCCTTTGGGGATGGTGACAAAGTCCTCCCCAACGAAGTCAGTCCAGCTCCCTTGCGTGTACTTCGCAGTGACATCAAAGCCCTTGGAGCGGTACGTACTGGACTTGTCTGCGTAGGAAGTACGACATCACTTCATGTCTCTGTGTCACATTTCAGTAATCTCACAGTATTTCAAACTTTATCATTACTATCATGTTTGTTATGGTGATTCGTGATCAGTGATCTTTGATAGAGCTATTGTAATTGATGGGAAGACACAAACCACACCCATATAAGACAGTGAATGTAATCAATAAATGTGTATCTGATTGTTCTATCAACTGGCTGTCCCTCCCATCTCTCTCCCTCTCTTTGTGCCTCCCTATTCACTAAAACAAAACAATATTGAAATTAGGCCAATTAATAACCCTATAATGGTCTGTAAGTGTACAAATGAAAGGAAGAATCTCACTTCTCTCACTTTAAATTGAAAGCTGGAATGATTAAACTTAGTGAGGAAGGCATGTCAAAAGTTAGGCCTTTCATGCAAGTTAGCCAAGTAGTAAGTACAAAGGAAAAGTTCTTGAAGGAAATTTAAAATGCTATTCCTGTGAACAAATGAATGATAAGAAAGCAAAAGAGCAATATGACTGCTTATTGACAATGCCCCTGGTTACCCAAAAGCTCTGATAGAGAAGAACAGTGAGATTCATGTTTTCATGCCTAACATAACATCCATTCCACAGCCCATTGATCAAGAAGTCATTTCAACTCTCAAGTCTTATTTAAGGAATACATTTCATAAGACTAAAGCTGCCATAGATAGCAATTCCTCTGATGGATCTGGGCAAAGTAAATTGAAAAATTTCTGGAAAGGATTCTCTGTTCCATTAGAGATACCATTAAGAATCATTGTGTTCACAAATTCCTTTAGCTTGTTTGTCCTGGAAACTCTTTATCTCTCCGTCTAGTCTGAATGACAGCCTTGCTGGATAAAGTATTCTTGGCTGTATTATTTTCCCACTTAGCACATATGGAAAATTTATTATGGTCTTATTTTAAGAAATTGCCACAGCCAACTCATCATTCAACAGCCACCATCTTGATCAGTCAACAGCCATCAACATCAAAGCAAGGACTTCCACCAGCAAAAGATTAACTCACTAAAAGCTCAGATGATGACTAGCATTTTTTAGCAATAAGATATTGTTATTTAAAAAAAAGATATTGTGATTTAAGATATATATATTAAGATATATATATGTATATATATATATTTAGACATAATGCTTTGCACATTTAATAGACTTCAATATAGTATAAAAAGAACTTCTAGGGCAGCCCCGGTGGCTCAGTGGTTTAGTGTCACCTTCAGCCCAGGGCCTGATCCTGGAGACCCAGGATCAAGTCCTACATCAGGCTCCCTGCGTGGAGTCTGCTTCTCCCTCTGCCTGTGTCTCTGCCTCTCTCTCTCTCTCTCTCTTTCTCTCTGTATCTCTCATGAATAAATAAATAAAATATTTTTTTTTAAAAAAGAACTTCTATATGTACTGGGAAACCAAAAATTTCATTTGACTTGCTTTACTGCAATGTTTGCTTAATTATGATGGTCTGGAACTGAACCCACAACATCTCCAAGGTATGCTTATATGTTGTCTCTAATACTCTGGCATAGATATAGGAAAGTTTCCTAAGGGATTCCAGCATTTTTGTGTATTTAAAGCTCATGGGTAGCACACATTAAGAAAGAAGTATGGCTGATTTTTTTTAAAAACAAAGACTGAATTATAATAAGTACAACATAAATATATAAATGCAAATATACATACAAGAAGGCAGGCAGGATAGTTAGTACTTGAAGTCATAACAATGTTGTACCGTGTTTTATGATTCCTCTGAGTTTGTCTCATGGACACAGCACATACTTAAAATAATTTTGTGGGGGCACCTGGCTGGCTCAGTTTGTTAAGTGACCACCTTCAGCTCAGGTCATAATCCTGGGGTCCTGGGATCCAGCCCCAAATAGGACTCCCTGTTCGGGGGGGGGGGGGCTGCTTCTCCCTTTCCCTCTGCCCTTGCCCCTGCTTTTGTTTTCGCTCTGTCTCTCTCTCTCTCTGTCAAATGAATAAACAAAATCTTTAAAAAAATAAAAAATAACAATTTTGTGATTAGGAGCTTAAATTTAGTGACTAAAGGTTAAAATTAAAAGAAGAAGATTAGGAATATCTGAAAAATATAAGACTACCTAGTGAGTTGTTTTGGTCATGCTAAATAGGAGAGGAAAAATATAATAAAGATCAATGAAATCAAGAACTGGTTCTTTGAAATGATAAACAAAATTGATAAAACTTTACCAGAGTCATCAGGTAGAAAAGAAGGAACAAATAAATAAAAGCCAAAGTGAAAGAAGAGAAGGAACAAATGACACCTCAGAAATGCAAAGGATTATAAGAAACCACCATGAAAAAAGTATATGCTAACAAACTGGACAACTTAGAAGACATTGATAAATTCCTAGAAATATACAATCTTCTGAGACTGAATGAGAAAAAAAAATCTGAACAGACCAATCAGTAGCAATGAAATTGAATCAGTAACCAAAAAACTTCCAGCAAACAAAAGTCTAGGATCAGATGTTTTCACAGATGAATTCTACCAAAGGTTTAAAGAAAAGTTAATGCCCATTCTCCTCAAACTATTCCAAAGAAGAAGAAGAAGAAGAAGAAGAACAAGAAGAAGAAGAAGAAGAAGAAGAAGAAGAAGAAGAAGGAAAGTTTCTAAATACAGCATACGAGGCCAGCATTACCCTGATACTAAAATCGAAAATATTATAAAAAAAGGAAACTACAGGTCAATGTATCCTTGATGAACATAGATGCAAAATTCTCCAACAAAATATCAACAAACCTCTTTCAACAATACATTCTTTCAAAAGGATCATTCAGGGGATGCCTGGATGGCTCATGGATGAGTGTTTTTGCCTTCGGCTCACAAAGTAATCCTGGGGTCCAGGGATTGAGTCCCACAGGGAGCCTGCTTCTCCCTCTCCCTATGTCTCTGCCTCTCTCTGTGTCTCTCATGAATAAATAAATAAAATCTTAAAAAAAAAAAAAAAGATCATTCAGGGCGTTTGGGTGGCTCTGTCCGATAAGTGTCTGCCTTCCATTCAGGTCATGATCTCAGAACCCTGGGATCCCAGGTGCTCCACATCAGGCTCCCTGCTCAGCAAGGAATTTGTTTCTCTCTCTCCCTCTGCCGCTTCCACTGCCTGTGCTCTCTCTCTCACTTGCTCTCTCAAATAAGTAAAATCTTAAAAAAACAAAACAAAACAAAAACATCATTCGGGGGTGCCTGGGTGGCTTAGTCGATAAAGTGTCCAATTCTTAGTTTCAGCCCAGGCTGTGATCTCAGGGTTGTGAGACTCAGCCCTGAATGGGGCTCTACACTCAGCGGAAAGTCTACTTAAGATTCTTTCCCTCTCCCTCTGCCCCGCTCCACCACTCACATGTGTGTGTGTGCTCTCTCACTCAAATAATCTTTTTTTTTTAAGTATCATTAAAAAAAAAGGATCATTTTTCATGATTCAGTGGGATTTTATGCAAGAATGATTCAAATATTCCCAACTCAATCAATGTGATATATCAAATAAATGAAGGATAAAAATATGTCATTATCTCAACAGATACAGAATAAGCATTTGACAAAATTCAACATCCAAAAAGTTAGTGTAGAGGATAAAAAAAATTCAACATAAGGGCATATATGACAAACCTATAGCTAACGTCATACTTAATGGTAAAAAACAAAGCTATTTCTCTAAGATTAGGAACAAGACAAGGATGTATGCTCTCACCATTTTTATTCAACATAGTACTGGAAATTCTAGCCACAGCAATCAGACAACAAAAAGCAATGAAAGGCATTCAAATTGGTAAGGAAGAAGTTAAACTGTCACTATTTGCAGATGACATGATATTATATATAGAAAACCCTTAGGACTCCAGAGACCAAAAAACTCTAAAAACTAATAAATGAATTCAGTCAAGTTACAGGGTACAAAGTTAATACACAGAAATTGATGTGTTTCTATACTAATAATGAAGTAGAAAGAGAAGAAAACAATTACAATGGCACCAAAAAGAATAAAACAAAGGAATAGGGATCCCTGGGTGGCGCAGCAGTTTAGCGCCTGCCTTTGGCCCAGAGCACGATCCTGGAGACCTGGGAAGCCACCCAGGCACCCATATCCCATGTCGGGCTCCCGGTGCATGGAGCCTGCTTCTCCCTCTGCCTATGTCTCTGCCCCTCTCTCTCTCTCTCTGTGACTATCATAAATAAATAAAAATTTTAAAAAATAAAAAAAAAACTTAAAAAAAAACAAAGGAATAAAATTAACCAAGGAGATGAAAGACCTGTATTCTGAAAACTATAAAACACTGATGAAAGAAACTAAAGACTATACAATGTATCCTGTGTAATGTATATAAATGTTGACCTGTGTTGTACACCTGAAATTCATATAATATTGCTTGTCAACTACATTTGTAAAATTCCTTTTTCCAGTATGTACAAAAATAAATAAGTAAATAGATGTACTACATACATGACAATAATGTTACAGGGTTATTGCCTTAGGTGTTTAGTTTTTTGTTTTGTCTTAGGTGTTTTTTAATTTCAGTTGTCAGTCTGTAGTAATAGATTTGTAATAATTCATGCACATTGCCTTTTCTTCTAGGAATTAACAAGTATAATTGTTATCCATTTTCATATTCAAAATTACAACCGTGCCTCTATTCTCTTATGACACTATAAAATAACATTGACTATATTCCCTACGGTGTATCTTTTATCCCCATGAGTTATTCCATAACTGAAAGCCTGTATCTCCCACTCCACTTCACCATTTTGCCAATTCCGCTGCTTGCCTCTCCTCTGGCAAATACCAGTTTGTTCTCTGTATTTGTGGATTTGTTTCTGCTTTTTGTTTGTATTGCTTTTTAGATTCCACATATAAGTGAAATCGTATGATATTTGTTTTTCACTGTCTGACTTATTTCACCTTGCACAATGCCTTCAAGATCTATTCATGTTATTGCAAAATGGCAAGATCTCATTTTTTTCTATGGCTGAAAATATTTCATTGTAAATGTATATATAAGGAAGTGTGGTATATGCATTCTTCTATCAATGGACACTTAGGTTGCTTCCATATCTTGACTATTATAAATAGTGCTGCAATAAACATAAGGGTGCAGAGACCTTTTTAGGTTAGCATTTTCATATTCTTTGGGTAAATACCCAGAATAGAATTCCTGGGTTATATGGTATTTCTTTCTTTCTTTTTTTTTTTTTTTAAGATTTTACTTATTTATTCATGAGAGACAAAGAGACAGAGAGAGAGAGAGAGAGGCAGAGACACAGGCAGAGGGAGAAGCAGGCTCCATGCAGGGACCCCAATGTGGGACTGGATCCTGGGTCTCCAGAATCAGGTCCTGGGCTGAAGGCGGTGCTAAACTGCTGAGCTGCCCTATATGGTATTTCTATTATTGATTTTTCAAGGAACCTCCATACCGTTTTCCACACTGGCCATGCCATTTTACATTCCTGCCAACAGTGCACAAGTGTTCTCTTTTCTCCACATCCTTGACAACACTTACTATTTTTTGTCTTTTTGATGATATCTCATTGTGGCTATTTGTATTTTCTTATTGATTAGTGATGTTGAACATATTTTCTTATGTCTGTTAGTCATCTGTATTCCTTTTTTGGAGAAATGTCTATTCAGGTCCTCTGCCCTTTTTTTTTTTTGCCCATTTTTTTTCATTGGATGTTTGGGTTGTTTTGATTGAGCTGTATGAGTACTTTATATACTCTGGATATTAACCCTTTATCAGTTGTATCTTTTTCAAATATCTTCTCTTATTCAGTAAGCTGCCTTTTTGTCTTGTTGATGGATTTCTTCACTGTATAAAAGCTTTTTTGGTTTGATGTAATCCTATCTTTTAGTTTTGCTTTTGTTATCCTTGCCTAAGGAGGCATATCTATATCTATCTATATCTATGTATCTGTATCTATATGTATATCTATATCTATAGTAATGGCCAATGTCCAAATGTTAAATGCTTTTGTTTTCTTCTAGAGTTTTTTTTTATGGTTTCTGGTCTTATATTTAAGTTATTAATCTATTGTAAGTTTATTTTTGTATAGGGTAGGAGAGTGATCCAGCTTAATTCTTTTGTATGTAGCTGTCCAGTTTTCTCAGCACCATTTACTGAAGAGACTGTCTTTCCCACATTATATATTCCTGCCTCCTTTATTATAGATTAAATGACTATATACATGTGCACTTATTTTTGGACTCTCTATTCTGCTCCATTGATCTATGTGTTTATTTTTGTGCCAGTACTATACTGTTTTGATTATTACCACTTCATAGTAGATCTTGAAATCTGGGATTCTGATACCTCTAGCTTCATTTTTCTTCTCAAGATTGTTTTGGCTATTTGGGGCCTTTTGTGGTTCCATACAAATTTTGGAATTATTTGCTCTAGTTCTGTAAAAAATAATATTTTGAGATGGATTTTATTAAATCTACAGATTGTTTTGGTAGAATGGACATTTTAAAAGATTAATTCTTCCAATCCATGAGTAAGCTGTATCTTTCTACTCATTTGTGTCATCTTCAATTTCATTTACCAACATCTTACAGTTTTCAGAGTACAGATCTTTCACCTCTTTGATTACATTTATTTTCAGTGTTTTATTCTTTTTGGTACAGTTGCACATGGGATTATTTTCTCAATTTCTATTTCTGATAGTTTGTTAGAGGTATATTAAAATGCATTATTTCTATATACCATATTATTAGTATACAGAAATATTTCTGTACATTAGTTTTGTATCCTGAATTGACTTATTAGTTCTGAGAGTTTTTTGGTGGAGTGTTTGGGGTTTTCTATATAACACCATGTCATCTGCAGATAGTGACAGTTTAACTTCTTTACCAATTTGGATGCAAATCATTTCTTTGTGTTACGTGATTGCTGTTGCTAGGACTTTAGTACTATATTGAATACTAACTGTGAGGGTGGACATACTCGCCTTGTTCCTGTTCTTAGAGGAAAAGCTCTCTGTTTTTCACCAGTGAGTATGATGTTAGCTATTGGTTTGTCATACATGGCCTTTATTATGTTGAGTTAAGTTTCCTTTATACCTGCTTTGTTGAGTTTTACCATAAATGGATGTTAAATTTTCTCAAGTGCTTTTTCTGCATCTATTGTAGTGATCATATGATTTTTATCCTTCTGTTTGTCAATATGATGTATCAACTTGATTGATTTGCAGATATTGAACCATCGTTGGTTTCCTGGAATAAGTCCCACTCGATCATGGTATATGAAGTGCATCAATTTAGGAAGGAGAACTACAGAAGTGTTCCTGGAACTTTTCAGGTGACTATAAAACAATTAAAAATTACTTTAAAAAAAAGATAATATGTATACAATAAATTACAAAAATCAAAACAGTAAAAAAAAAGAAAGAAAAGTAAATCTCCCATCCATCTTAGTTTTCTTCACAGAAGAAAATGACTGCTACCAGTTTCTTAGGGCTAAAACAATCTTCTTTTACATGATTTTTATGATTTATCTTCTTCAAAACTGTTTATTCCCTCTGTACTTCCACTTCAGTTGTCTCCTACCTTAAACCATATACTTATTCTACATAGTATAGTCATGAAGAGGACCAGTTCTTCACAGTCTGAAAGAGTCTAATACAAGAAACATGTAACTGCTAAAGTTAATCAATGTATCAAAATGATGATAATGGACTTTGGATACTTTCCTTCAATATGAAAGAGAACTTCTCTTTAATCAAGGTGTATTTTCAGACTATTGGTTTATCTGAGGCAATCACTATGCCAGAATGAGTTATATAAATCAGGCACACCTTGGAACTGGGGGGTCAGTCCCCCAAAGCCATGGTGGCTAAACAATGGGACAAGGTAAAAATGGACCCTCAGGGTTTGGGACCTAAAGTCTATGTGTGACACTGACACAAATTTGAAGAAGACATAATTTATTTGATTCTTAAATTAGAAATCCAAAACAAAATGCATGACTTGACTAAGATTGTGAGGATAAGTTAAGTATACTTACCTACACAGGACTAGGCAATGTTCTTCTACAGACTTAATAGAAAATTATTACAAAATTATTCCATATTATAATCCAGTGTTTATTGGAATAAAGACATCTTTTGATGATATAACAAGTATTCAGGAGAATACCAATTTCTGTGTATGACCACAAAGCTACTCATGTTGGAAGACTGCTGAGATCAATAACTGGGATTTGACTAATGTTGCTTTCACTTTATTTTACTATTAAATTAGCAAAAAGAAATACGAAACTTAAACAAGCTATAGTGGTATAAATGAGTGGAAGGTATTCCCTAATGCTGTTCCTTTCTCACAGAGTTAGGTCCTAAGTTCTGCCACTGGGGAGAGGTCAAGTCTATATTCAAGGACTGATCCTATTGCCACAAGAGAAAAAAAAAGTTTTGCATCATAATGCACCATTGGGCCTTACTAAAATTTCAGTCCAGTAGGCTTGGCTATAAGCCACCAGGCCTATAATATATCCAGACTCAGAAACATAAAAGTATATAAATTATAAGATAATTTAGCAAATATTTATTGCATACCTACCAAATGTTCAAAAACATGCCAGACACTGGAAAATGACAAATTTATTTTTTGTATCTAACTTTTATATTTGGTTTGATTTCACTGCCAGAGATACATATACACCCATTTTGAGGGAAGGTAGAGATTCCTGTGATGTTTTATTTGTGCAACAACTATCTCAATAACATCTCAAAAACATTTATCAAGCAGCTGATTGAACTGTGGTCCAGGAATCTTTTTCTCCCATGGTGGTATTATTGCAGAAGATTTTACATTATCACAGCAATTAAAAAAAACATTCTTAGGAATATGAGCCCAAATATTCCTAGTTCATAAATGATATTCCAGACAGGTTCTAAATCCAGACACTAAAGACAGCCTAACCTATACACTTGCCTTAAACAGATCAGCTATTTAAAATTGTTTCCAAGTAGCCCGATTTAGTCATTATAGTAGGTAAAAAGGAAATAGCATCAACTTCCTGTTCCTCTATTCTTTCATGCCTAGCCTCAGGGTGGACTGCTCTTCTAGTTCAAATAGTCTCCCCTTTTGGATAGATATGACTGGCTACTGACATCGTGTTAATGGCTCCCTAAGACCATGGCTTGTCCATAAGTCATCCACAAGCCCTTTCTGGGGAAGTAGCTACAGAAGCAAGCTAGGGTCTCAGAGCTAGTGTTTGCACCTCTCATTCAGATTTTACATAATGCTCTCTAGCCTGTTCCTGTCTATAGAAATGGGACTTGTCCTACACTGCCAAATTTGTTACATAAGAGGCAAGGGACTTTGCATAGTAAAGATCCATTCATAAAACCAAATACCTAAATGCTTTATCTTGCTTAGAACTACAAAGGTCGGTGATAAATAGGAAATAAAATACTTTCATGGGCAAGAGAGATGCTGAACAATACAAAATGTTCTGAAATTCACTATATAATACATTCCAATCCAAAACATTACTAAATTATGACTACTTCCCAAGAAGAAATAATCATAAATGTTCTTTAAGTAATTTCTTATTAAAAGCCTGACATCTCCTTCCATCTCCCCAAATGAGACTATTTCATAAGAACCTAAATCTCCAGTTTGTCACATTATGGATAATTGCTGGTATCTATTCTTAAGAATATTATACTGTTTGCCTTTCTAATACATTGAAACCAAGGTTGTAGTACATGGCTATATTATAGTCACCATGTAAATTCTATACCTTTAATAAACCAAGCTTTGCAACATTATGTTTTCACAATATTAAGACAAATCTAAATTTTCCATAATTATTTTCTAGGCAAAGATCAAATGACATAATTCAAGATAGCTATTGATTTTAAGGTAAAACCAAGTGAAAGTACCAACAGTTGACCATTTTTGACATACAAAACCAGTAACTTCGTTTGATTCCACCTAATTCCATGTGTTTTTCAAGAATAATGTGCACAAACCAAATACTAATCATCATAACAGAGAAATAGTAGAGGAATCAACTGCAATTACTTAGAATTGTCATAATGGACACATAAAATATTTTCCCACATCCAAGAATTTGTGTGGTTTTCATACCTAAAATCTTAAACCCATAAGGACGAGCAAGGCCTGACAGAAGAGGATAAATATATAAACTGGGAAAATCCATAATGACCATATTTTTGTTTCAAGAAAAGGCATATTTTTAGGGGCACTGGGTGGCACAGTGGTTGAGCATCTGTCTTTGGCTCAGGTCGTGATCCCAGAGTCCTGGGATCGAATCCGGCATCAGGCTCCCCACAGGGAGCCTGCTTCTCCCTCTGCCTATGTCTCTGCCTCTCTCTCTGTGTCTCTCATGAATAATTAAATAATTTTTTAAAAGATACATTTTTTTTAAAAGAAAATGATAAGATAACACCGTTAAACTCTGGAAGCTCAAGAAAGATGTCTAAAAAAACATAGATTTATTTATTAGCTTAAAATCATTCAAAAATACTAAAAAACACTAAGAAGAAAGTAAGTTACCTATAATCCAAAAACTATTTAAAATTCCATAGAAAAGACAAGGTCCTTCATATCAACCTTCTAACCCCTTTCCTCTGAAATAGCCTAACTACACAGATAGTTACATTTACTTATAAACTTATTTTTGTAAAAATGAAATTCAACTGTAATTTGCTTTTTCTTTTTTAATTAATCACAGCTACTTTCCTGATCAGCACAAACAGATCTCTTTCACTGGTTTAAATAGCTGTAAGTATCATCATTAAGTAAACAGTCTGATATATTTCATCATTTCTTTATCCTTGTGATAGATTTTTCAGCACTTATTCTGTTTGTATGACTGGAAAATGACTGTGTCCTCTTTACACTAGGGTGGTAGACAAAGGTTTGGTAAACTTTGAAGTCATCAAAGCACCTTCTTGAAAAATACAACTTAGAAAATAACCTACATTTGTTTTAGACTATGTTATCTTGAGGAATAAAAGAATAGAGAAAGAAAAGCAGTAAGAAACATACACATATACATAAACAGATGTGTAGTTGGAGAAAGACAAAGTGATTATCTCACACGTTTATGTTTATAATGAGACAATATTAAGAAAATGAATAAGGAAGCTAGTTATATATATATTATAAAATGAAATTTTATAAAAATTTTTATGAAATTTTTAATCTCATAAGGTGAAGGTGTTTAAAGTCTAAAACTCTGAGTGCAAGTTAACTTACTTTTTTCATGCTTTGAGGATTTGTATTTGTTGACTTGTTCAAGAAATGAAGCAGTTTAAATTACAAAGTGAAGTTAATGAAAAATCTCAATCATCTTTAGTTGGAAGCAGCACTACAGGACAGCATTTTCAGAAAATTATGTTGCAAGCTACTACTATATTGCTTTTGCTGTTATTAACTGGAGACAAAGAACTGAGGGATAAAAAACCAGAAAGAAGGCCATCAGCAGACTTCAATAAACAGGGCAAATAGTGAAAATCTAAATAAATACATTTTGTTACCATTTTTATGCATTGTTTCATGTATAAAATTTTACTTCTGGCCAATGATGATATTCTATCTTTGGGATCACTACCATACGATAATGAAAAAGGGGAGCATGAACTTTGGAGTCGAGATGGATGTGGGCTAAAATCCCAGCTCTATACTTTTCTGGCTGAGTCATCTTGGAAAAGTTATTTAAACTTTTGGGTCTCAGTTTCCATTCCAGGACAAAAATAACATAGATGCTGTTGTTAGTATATGTCAACAAATATTGGTTAGGATATGTAGCTAATATACCTAGCAAATCATATTGAGAGCACTGCCTTTGCATAAACGAAACACACTACTCCAAGCACTGGTATTCTCAGCTCATTCCCATCACCTTTGAGCTTATTAGAAATGCAAATTCATGGGGCCCACTCAGATTTACTAAATTAGATGGAACCCAGGAAATTGTTTTATAATTTCTCCAATTGAATTTTGTGCATGTTAAAGTTTGAGAACTCTGCCTCAGAATCCAGCTAGACATGATTTTCATGTGATAATTTCCATTAAAGGATCCAGCAGTCATTTACATTAGGCACAGGAAGCACAGTGCCTGTGGCCTATGATACTTTCAGAGGCTTATAAAAAAAAAGTTTTAATATTATTTCTTCTAAAATCTGAAGAAAAAAATAACATAATGATAATAAATATGTAATAATGAATTCAGCCTGGAATCCAGCCTTAAAAACACTAAGTTTAAATTTTTTTTTAAAAATATAGTTTCAGGGGCACTTGGGGGGCTCAATCAGTTAGGCATCTGCCTTCGGCTCAGGTCATGATCTCAGTCCTGGGATCCAGCCCTGCATCTGGCTCCCTGCTCAGCAGGAAGTCTGCTTGTTCCTCTGTCCTTCCCCCTGCTCATTCTCTCTCTCTCTCTCAAATAAATGTAATCTTTAAAAAATATATATAGTTTCAAATATAGCACTATAAATCTGGCTTTGAAAATCTTTGGCAGCCCCGGTGGCTCAGAGGTTTAGTGTCACCTTCAGCCATGGGTGTGATCCTGGAGACCCAGGATCGAGTCCCACATCGGGCTCCCTGCATGGAGTCTGCTTCTCCCTCTGCCTGTGTCTCTGCCTCTTTCTCTCTCTCTGTGTCTCCAATCAATCAATAAATAAAATCTTAAAAAGAAAAAAAACTTTAATGTGTTTCTTGTGGAAGAAGAGACTTAAGAAAGCCAAAGTGCCTAGGGTCCAGGAAAGTCAAATTCAACCCCGTCACCTCAAAACTTCACTTTTCATTTATTAATGCTGATACTGAAGATATCTGGTAGGAACTATTATAAGAAACCTATGTTATTCTGAGGATACATTTACTGACAATTTAAAAAATATTAGTTCGAGCTTCACTTAATCAAAAGCTTAAAAATTTAAACATTAAAATTTTAGCCAATAAACTACCTACTGAAGTTCTAGGAAAAAACCTGCCATATGGGACAGGGACAAAAAGCATGGACTAAAAGAAGAAATGGAAATAATAAAGGAGCTTCATATGAAGCATGATAGGGTTAAATAAGAGCAAAAATAAGATAATCAACAAGTTGAAAGTGAAGTGGAATATTATAATGTAGAAATTATATTAAGACAAACTTAAAACCTACTTATAACAAATTTATACATTATTCTCATTTAAGACTAACTGTTCACTTTATCTGACACAAATGCATTTAGCCCTTCAAAAACTATCAACCAGACATAATTTGCAGAACCTACTGCCTTCCGAATTGTATTTAGTAATGGACTATGTATTGTGCTTTTAAGTGTAGTGCTTAGGGACACCTGGGTGGCTCGGTGTTTGAGCGTCTGCCTTTGGCTCAAGGTGTGAAATCCCAGGTCTGGGGATAAAGAGTCCCACATTGGGCTCCCTGTGAGGAGCCTGCTTCTCCCTCTATGTCTCTATATCTCTTATGAATGAATAAATAAAATATTTTTTTTTAAAGTGTAGTGCTTAAAAGAACAAGATTGAGAATTGTGTTTTCCAAGAAATATATGTGTTTAAACTGGGTTACTTTTTTATTAATAACTATTCAGCATAAAATATGAACCAGTTTATTCTAGTACAGTTGACCCTTGAAAAAGGCAGGGGTTGGGGCACCCATGTCCCCATGCAATGGAAAATCTGCATATAATTTTTGATTCTCCAAAAACTTAACTACTAACAGCCTACTGTTGACTGAAGTCTTCCTGATAACTTAGTCAATTAACATATTTTGCATGATATATGTATTATATATTATATTCTTATAATAAAATAAGCTAGACAAAAGGAAATGTAATTTAAAAATCACAAGGAAGAAAAAATAGTAAGGGAGAGAAAATACACTTTTAGTACTGTACTATATTGAAAAAATTCCACATTATTGTAAGTGGACCCATGCAATTCAAACCCAAGTTGGGCAGGGGTCAACCACAGTTTTGTATGCAACATTTTAAATCTGGCTAAAATAGAGGAAACACCAGCTGTGATACAAAAGAAGAATTTGTAGCCATATTCAGAGAGAAAGCTTTGTTATTATATATCCATTACCAACTCAAGTCCTCCTTTTGTCAGTTCCTGGCCTCTTCAAAAGTTGTTTCAGCACTTAATCTTCAAAGCCAGGCCCTAGCTTCATATATGGATTGCTGATCCTTTTTAAGGCATTTATCATAGATTTCTACCACAATGTTACTTAGGGCAAAGACATTTTCTGGACTTCTGAGAAGATTGAATTAGATGGTTTCTAAGGTTCTAGAATTCTATGATTCTGAATTTTCCTTGGCAAAGATTAGTGTTTTTTTCATTTGTTCATTCATTCAGCAGATATGTATTAACCTACTGATGCAAGGCTCTATTTAGACAAAAAGTGCATTGAGGATGGAGGATAAAACATGTTCAAAGGCTCTGAAGTAGAAAAAAAGATGAAGCATTTGTGGAACTGAAAGAAGTACAAAATGGTTGCAGCTTAATGAGAAGGTGAAAATGCTATTAAGATGAGGCTCATGAAGTAGTTAGGGAGGGCCCAGATCAAGTAAGGATTTAGGATTTTATCCTAAGAGCAACAGGAAACCTTTGAATGGTTTTAAACAGGAAGGTGCTTTGATCTGATTTTTTTTTTTTAAGGCTCATTGTAGCTTTTGTGCGAGAAAGGATTAGAAGATGGGTAGAGAATATGGAATGGCCTGTTTGAAGCTGTTATTACAGTGGTATGGCTGGGAGGTGATCATGGCTGAGACTAGGGTGGGCTCATTAGAAATGGAAAAAAATGTGAATAGATTCAAGACATACCCAAGGATGTAGATTTAATTAAAAAAGCAAGTCAAGAGTGATTCCTAGGTTTCTAGTTTGTGAAAGTAGGTAGATGGCAACACTTTGTATTGAGCAAGAACGCCAGCAAAGGAGTAGCTTTGGGGAGGGTTTCATGTTCTTGGATCCTTTCAAAGGTCCTGTAGTCTGTCTTAATTCTGTTTTCCTCTGAATTCTGTTTGCATAGGATGATTGTGTAGCCTTGCAGATGTTGGTCCTTTGGGCATCACAGTTGACCACTGTGGTTGGAGATGGGATGTTTGCATCACTGAGTTTGGAAGAGTAGGTCTATGGTTTGAACTTGGTAGTGAGCGACCAGACTAAGTGAGTAAAAAAAAACATTAGAGAAGATAGGGCATTAGAAATACAATTTTGGGTGGCAGGACTCTGCTTTGCTTTGTTTTTCCTTTTTTCCAAATTTTCTTTAATGAAATAATTAGAAAAAATGAAGTAGCTTATTATATTCACTTTATTACCCATTCAAACTTAAAATAGTCTAACTTTTCTCCATTAAATTTATTTACTTTTGTGTATTTTTTTTATTGGAGTTCGATATGCCAATATATAGCATAACACCCAGTGTTCATCCTATCAAGTGCCCCCCTAAATTTATCTTTTATGCCAGAATTAAATTGTGTTTAATATGACAAGTTAGCTTACATCTCAATAAAATCTGCTAAATTTAACAATAAAGACATGTTAGACTTTTAATAAAAACTGACTATATATAACTCAGAGATTGATTTTTTTTTCAGAGATTGATTTTGTAATTAGTCATATTTCTAATATTCAAAAGCATTTTCAATAACATCCCTGGGTATCATTCAAAACGTATGTATGAAGAAGGGCTGCTAATTATTTGTAAGTACACTAAATATATATTTGTATATATACAAAATATATCTACATTTCAGGGACATATCCTTAATCTGATGTTTTCTAGGCCTAAATACCTAAATAAAGAGATACATAATAGTACCAATTCTTAATTGATAATGTTCATATAGAAGAGTAGTGATTCCTGAAAAATCTTTATTTTATTTATTCATTTAACGTTTTATTTACACAGAGAGAGAGGCAGATCAGGCCCTGGACTGAAGGCGGCGCTAAACCGTTGAGCTACCCAGGCTGCCCCTGAAAATATCTTTAATCTTATACTTAAATATGGAAACTGCTCATTTCACTTGTAATTGCAGATTCAAAGACTAACTTAAACTGAACGGAAAGGAATTTAGAGGTTTAATCTACTGGTTTTCATAATGTCCCCTAATCAGCAGCATCTTACATCACATGGGAACTTATTAAAAATGCAAAATTTCAGGCACACTCCAGAACTACCGAATCAGAAACTCTAGGGGTGGGGTAGAGCAATGTGTTTTAACAAGATTTTCCATATGATTTTTGATGCCACACTTTTAAAGTTGGAATTATGTGTTCCCATAGTTTAGCTGAAATTCACAACAGAAATAAGACAAAGAACTTTGTCTTAAAAGATCCTAACTCAGATTGCTTAAAAGATATCTTTTATAGAACTCCACCTTGTTTCCCATTCCATGTATATTAGTTTTCTCTAGTTGCTGTAATAAAGTACCACTAACTTAGAACTTAACAAAAATGTGTTACCTTACAGTTCTACAAGGTCAGAGGTCCAGCATATTGTCTCATTGAGCTAAAATCAAGGTGTTTGCTTTGCTTTCTGGAAGCTCTAAGGGAGAATCAGTTTCCTTGCCTTTTCTGGAAGCTGGCTTCCAGAGTCCACCCACATTCCTTGACTTCTGGCACCTTTTTTTCCATTTTCGAAGCCAGTATGCATGTATTAAGCCAGAGACTATTTTTTAAAACTGCATTTTTGGAGACTGTACAAATGAGTCCAGTCACCCACATCTGCCTACCATCCACATGCCTCAGTATATTATACTGTCACTGACACAGACCCTATGTCATAGAGCATCCAACTAGATCATTCAATATACTCAACAAAGATAACCAAGTATAATAATATTACCTTCACTAAATCAGGAAAGATTATTCATTTTAGGATAAGATTTTTAAAGAAGTTTTAAAGGAAAAGGTTTTCTGCTTATGCCTTGTCTAGCAGGACAATTACACCAATTAGAACAATTCATTCCTCAAAGGGACTGCGCATAGTTTTACCGCATCGTTTTAATAGCTGTTGAATTTTTCGTTTTTGAAAGAGGGATAGTGAGGGATTTAAGAAAAATGTTCGCTTAGAGGACCACACACCTGAAAAAAATGGGAGTTTTGGCGGTGGAACTATGCATAACTTGTTTCCTTTTCTGTTATTCTGGATTTTCACTAATGAATGTCTTATTGTCACAATTTCAAAAAGCCAAAGAAGAAAGGAAAAGAAAACCGATTGTGATATAATAACCTGCAATTAATTATAAGGCCTGACCTGTAATTCGAAGGCCTGGCTTTTGAAGTCTCAGGTACTTATGACAGCATTTTTTTTTTTTTTTTTACTGTCATCCAAAATGTATACAATCTTCCTTGTTAAATTATTTTGAAAACTTCTTTTAAAATGAATGAAGACCACAGATCGTTTTCTACAGCCGATTACACTACCTCCACTGTACCTTCCCTCTTCAGTTGCCCATGGTTTAAATTCTAAGGCCTGGTCAGAGAGTGGAACTTCTAACATTTCTTTTTAGGCAATCGTGGTGCCACAGAACCCGATCTCATCACCAGCCTGGCTTCGAAGCGCTCACACACCACCACGTCTGCTTACGGGGCCCTCGGCGGTCAAGATTTTTGGGCGAAACGTGTGTAAAGGCCGAGCCTGCGCTGCGCTGCGCGGGGCCGGGCCTATTGACAGGCACCGCGGCGGGAGCCGCAAGCCTGAGTTCCGTGCGGCGCTGCAGACCGCTCAGCCCTGCAGCCGAGCCCGGGCTCCTGAGGGGGAGCGGCGCTGGGGGCGCTGGGGGCGCTGGGGGCGCTGGGGGCGGCGGCGGCGGCGGCGGCGGGGTGGGGGCGGGAGCCGGGCGGCAGCTCCAGCGCCCGTGGGGGAGGAGCGGCGGCAGCGGCGGCGGCGGCGGCTGGAGCTGCTGTGGCGACGGACGCGAGGCGGTGGCAGAGGAGACCCACCCCTGTCCACATGGACAGTCGCAAAGGCCTCCGCTGATGCATTCACGCCTGGGCGGGGTGGGCGGACGGCCGTAGCGGCGGCGGCGGCTGCAAAAGGGAGCGAAGGGCCTGGGGGCGCCTGACGGTCGCGGAGACCTCGCCGCCCCGGCGCGGCGGCTGCGGCCATTTTACGGCCGGGGGTAGCGAAGGGAGGTGTGTTTGCGTGCTCGCCTTCAGCCTCTCTTCCTGCGGCCCGCGGCTGAGGAGAGCGTCTCAGGCGGCCTGGGTAGGCGGTGGATGGGGAGTCGTGGGCCGAGAGGAACTGGGCCCGGGAAGCGTCGTCGCCGTCGTCGCCGCTCGCGTTGCCCCGGAGGGGCCTGAGGAGAAGCCCAGGCCGCGGGCCTCGCCACCCGCCGGCCCGCGGAGAGGCCCGGAGCGCCCGGCCGGCTTTTGTGTAGGCCCATCCGGACGTGGGAGCGCCGCCCCCCGCCCCCACCCCCACCCCACCCCCACCCCTGACGGCCGAGTTCTAGGCCCGCAACCCTGCGGCGGCTACCCTCGTGCGGCGCGGCCCCTCATCCCGGCGAGCGCGGCGGTGCTGTGGGCCATGGATTAAGAAGGAGGCGGCGTGGGAGGAGGAAGATGGCGGCTGGCAAGAGCGGCGGCAGCGCAGGGGAGATTACTTTTCTGGAAGGTAACATCTATTTCTGCCCTCGCAGGGGGTGGGGTGGGGAAATACAGGAAAGTGTGGGCCCCCCGGCCTCCGGATATTCAGTTATTCGCATTGGGTGGGTTTGGGGTGGGGGTGGGTAGAGGCGCTTGAGGGGGGGGCGGGGGCTGCCGGGGCGATGGCGGGGAGGGGATGGATGTGCTGCGAGCACGCCGGGGTCGAGTCCGCCGATGCTGGGGGCGCTCGGCGCGGGGTCGGGGTGCGGGGGGGTCCGGATGCGAGCTGGAGTTGGTGGGTGCCCTCTGAGGGTGCACCGGTTATAAGTCTTGGACGTTTTAAGATGTTTTTGCTGGTGGCCTAAGGATGAGCAGATCGTTTCCAGATCCTGTCGGATGTTCGTGGAAAAGTTTCAGACGGCTGAGGTGGGGTGAAAGTGGGGGGCAACCTAAGTAGGGAGGGGAGAGGTAGTTCCACTTGGGTATGTTTTTACAGACGCCCTCTGCTCTTTCTGTTTCGCGGAGCTTCAGGCTTCCCTTTTGTAGCCGCTTTTCAGCTTAGCTACGTCCGAGAGTCTTAACGAAACGTGTTTTACTGAAGATATTGTGAACGAATTTATCTGAAAGTAGAGAATGGAGTTCACCATGTCAATTTGGGGACGGTCACCAAAGCTGATTAGACAAAGTTTGGGTGGTTCCATTTTTATTCACTTGTGAGTTAAACATTTGCTTGTAGGTGGATTGAGTCTTAAGAAAAGCTGAATGTTACTGTTGGGAATGGTGATAATGGGTAACAATATTGGTTCTTTGCCCATATAAATAAGGATTCTCCTCTCCCCGCGTCTCCCCCCCCCCCCCCCCGCCCCAATACTGGTAAATTCATTGTGGTTGTGAACCAGGAACTTGAATGTTCTCATTGCTTAATTTGACCCTGGGTGCAGTGTTTACACTGAATTAAATATAAATTGAGTTTATAAATATGTTTAGAAAAAAATGAGCCTACTGTACAGCGATTGTTTAAAAAAAAAAAGGATTAACCACTCTGGATAATTCCACAAAGATGATTTCTACGTACAGTATAAGCAGTACATTTAAAAAATAATTAGAAATATTTCTGAATTGAGAAAGTGTATTCTAACTTTGGTACAAGTGTTCTGTAAGAGTGTAGAGGGATAGGTATTGCCTTGTTTATGGTTTTATTAACATCTGGAGGAGTGCCTGGACCAGAGAGTAGGTCTCCACTATTACTCTAATGAACAAATTGGGCCTAATAGAGGTGGGCAGGGAAAGAAAGCTTAATTTTCTTAATTCTTACTTGAGTATAGCAAAGCAAAAAAAAAAAAAAAAAAACCAAAACCAAAACAAAACAAAAAATCTTAAGGGTAATGAGAGTTTGATAGGAGATTCCTAGTAAGAAGATGGGGAAAATCTTCTAAGTTTATCTGGGTTCATTTCATATTATCTCTGCTCTATGTCCATTTCTTCTTTAGCCAGAATAGATACTTATCAGAGACTAAGAGTGGTGCAGCTTGTGTTACAGGTGGTGCTGTGCTGTTATTTTTTGTTTTGCTATTGGAACGGCCAAAGATGGCTTGCTGATGCTTACTTTAGTGCATTCAGTATGCAGATGATTGATTATAGTTTTGTACTGCAGTTAAGTTTTGGATTTCTGTAGGATTCTGATTCAGTTTAATTTCTGACTAGATGAACATGGGGAAGATGGAAAGAGCATAAATAAAGCCAGCAAATACAGGACTGATTGTGAATTTCAAACTGTTGCTTTTAGTTGAATCTAACTTAAGGGTCTGTGACTGTACAGTTAAAATAAATTTGAGTTTCACCATGTCTCCTTCAGCATTCTCATAAAGAAGGCAAATGATAACTTGTTAGAATAGGAAAAGCAAGGATTTCAGTTTCTCATTATCTGATTTTCATGTATTGTACTGAATCTTAATAAATGGAATGATGCCAGTATTTTTTCTTTTTTTTACATATTTATTTATTTAAGTTTTTATTTAAATTCCAGTTATTTAACATTAGTGTATTAATTTCAGGTGTACAATTTGGTGATTCAACACTTATATACAATTTCCACCATTTGTCACAAGTGTACTCCTTAATCTCCATCACTTATTTAGAAAAAAAGTTTTTTTTTAAGTCTATATTTAATTTTATTATTATTTTTTATTATACATTTATTTTTTATTGGTGTTCAATTTGCCAACATATAGAATAACACCCAGTGCTCATCCCGTCAAGTGCCCACCTCAGTGCCCGTCACCCAGTCACCCCCACCCCCCTCCCACCTTCCCCTTCCACCACCCCTAGTTCGTTTCCCAGAGTTAGGAGTCTTTCATGTTCTGTCTCCCTTTCTGATATTTCCCACTCATTTTTTCTCCTTTTCCCTTTATTCTTTTTTTTACACTTTTAATAATAAAATACTCCACTGTAACTTGCCATACATTTTACACTATCATGTTTATATGTTTTCAAAATATTCCACCATAGGCCTTAGGATTTAATATTTAAACATCAATAGAGTATACTTACTTGCTTACCCTCTGGTAGACTTCTTGAAAAACTAAAGTAGGTTTTCACTCATCAGGTATTTATAGCCATGTATTCTGTGCTAGGCACTGTACCAAGGAGAATACAACAGTGCTTAAGATAATTAGGATCCCTGCCTTCATAGAATTTACATTATAGTGGGAGGGACCTTTAATAAGTAGAAATCAGTCCATTTAGAATAATTTTACCCCATGTTTTCACATAGTTCCCTTTTTCACTTTATCCAGGTCTGCTCAGTCTGGACAGACAACCCACTTAAAATGCCATGCTGCCACACACACAAACACAAGGTATTCCCTTATACTGTTTTATGTTTTCATAATAGCACTTATCACTTGATAAATTTATGTTTTTCAATCTAACTAATATATGAGATCAGTGACTTTGATTTTCACCATCATATTTCTTGCACTTGGAACAATTTGTTGTTAATGAAATAAACAAGATGGTAACAGTATGCTTAAGACTAGAAAAAATACACAGAGCAGTGAAGGAGTGGAAAAGCCATTTTACATGGTATTAGAATCAGGAAAGGGCCACCTGAGGAGGTAACACCTGATTTAAGGTTAAGACCTTAGCTTCAGAATATGGCATAGAGGATGATACCTGTAAAGTTTCCAGATGATACATGGTTCCATTTGTGAAACAAAAAAAGGTCATTATGGCTGAAATGTAGCAAGCAAAGGAGAGAATGATAGGAAAGGGAGCGGGTCTATCACGCAAGATGATGAGTTTTTATTTTATCCTAAGAAGTGGGAAGTCATTGAAGAATTTGTGGCCATGGAGTGCCATGATGTGATTTATCTTTTTAAAAATCACTTTGCTCTGTGCACAATGAATTAGTCAAGAGGAACAGTAAAAGCAGGGACATGAGTTAGAATATTGGAGTAGTCTAAAATAGAGGAGTTAGATAAGTAGATAAAAAGTACTAAAAGGTAAAAACTTCCAGTTATAAAATAATTACAGAGGTGAAAATAACAACATAGGGAATATAATCAGTAATACTGTAATACTGTTGTATAGTAACAAATGGTGACTGCCCTTATAGTAGTGAGCATTGAGTAATGTATAGAATTGTTAAATCAATATATATTGTACGCTTGAAACTAATATAACGTTGTATGTTAATTATACTTCAATAAAACCAGTAGACAGGATTGAATTAGAATGGTAGTGGAAATTGGGGAAGGGTGGATAGACTGAAGATACGTTTGGATGTAGATCTTACAGGACTTCTTGATGCACTGTATTTTGAGAATCAGAGTATGGAAGGAATCATAGATGACTCCTGGGATTTTGGTTGGAGATGTTGGGAGATAATTTTAATTCCATTTACTGAAATGGAGTAGACTGGTAGAGGAATATAGCTCTGCTTTGGTCAGATTAAGTTTGAGATGCCTATTTGTCATCCATGTTCTAAATTATGTTTTATGTCCTTATAACTAACTAAAATGTTAGTTTCCTTTTCTGACTTCATTGGGGAAAAGGAGACCTACTTGCTACTGTTTACTTAATTTTTTTAGTTATAGTATCACTAAAATTGTACAGATTTATTTAGTTAGGCTACAACTTACGTTGACATTTTTTTTCTCTTTCTTTCTCTTCTATTCACTTGAGTTTGTCTTATACCCCTTTTCTACATGTGATAGTAGCTTGGCAGGTTTTTCTTTTCCTTCATTCATTCAGCAGTTATTTACTGAGCAACTGCAGGGTTGTAGGTACTAAAGAGGCAGAGTGATGAGGGGGAAAAAAAAGGTTTCTCCATGGAGTTTCCAGTTGAGTGAGGAGAGTCAGTGATCAAATAATCACACTTGTAAAATTAACAACTGTCAGGCACAAAAAAGGGAATTATTTATTATAACAACTTGATCTAATTAGGGCACTTTGAAGGGTAAGTAGGAGAAGGAAATGTAGAAAATCAGAGCTTTCCAGGCAGAGCAAATGAAATAGAGGGAGCATAGCATGTTTAGGGAACTAAAAGGAGGACAGTGTGGTGCTGGCAAAGAGAATGGTCTGAGATGAAACTGGAGGTAACATTATCAGATTTGTTCCCCAAAAGGTCATTGGCTTTCATGTGGGAAAGGATGCTTTAGAGAAGAGCAAAAGATAATCAACAAGATCAGTTAGGGCAAAGGTGATGGTAACTAGCTTGTTCTTGTAACTTTTTTTTTTTTTTTTTTTTTTTTTAATAATCTTCCCCCTTTATTCTCCTCTGGGGAACATTTAAAAAATCCACTTCCTCTCTCATTTGTTCTTCCTTTTTTTTAATAATGCACTTACATCTAGTTTTCTTTCCTTTTGCCTTTTTTTCTACCAACTAATTGTCTCACCAATATTTTCTCCCATTTTTTTGGTCTCCTTTTGTGTGTATGTGTATGTATACATACACAGGTATACATATGTAAGTACTTTGTTTTCATTTTGGATCCAGCTGCCTTTGTGGACTTTGACCACTAGCTTGAAAAGCCTGATGCCAAATTATTGTATTGTTGCCCTCTATACCAGCAAAATCTATTAAGTCTCTAAATAAAAAGTGTTTGCTATTTACTTTTAACCATACTGTTACATATAAGTGTAATTCAGAACCCAGTTTGTCAGTTTTACTGGGGACTTAAATAATAGTATCTCTTGAACTAAAGCACAATTTCTTCTAAGTGATTGGCATTCCATGAATATGAACAATGTCTTTAGTTTCCACCTGCTAAGTGGAACACAGCACAAAGTTCTCCATTTATCCCTGCTTCTCCTTTTGATAGCACTACTTTTTAGAAACTGCATTACAGTATCATTCCTTATTTACTCCTTAAGTATGTTTATTACCTGGTTTCATCCCAGTTGAATTGATTTCATGTACTCATGTGGAATAGTAGAGTAGAACATCATTTAGAATGGCATTTTCATGAGAAATGCAGTGAGAACATGAACTCAGAATCCAGAATGCCAGGATTCAACATTTAGCTCTACCACTTACTAGTTGTGTGATCTTGGATAGGTTTCTTGACCTCTTAGTGTTTGCATATCTGTGAACCAAGGATAGTAATTGTAATTACCTCATAAAATTGCCATGAACATTAAATGGGTTAATATATGTTTAATTCTTAGAACAACAATCCTAAGCACTGTCTATGTATTAGTTGATATTATATTGATTTTCTTAGTAGATGGAGAAGAGAAAAAGAACATCCTTTTCTTGCTTTCCTTCTCTTTCATACTGCCTTCACTTTTATTTGAAGTTGTTTTTGTTGTTCTCTCACTTACAACTTTCTTTTTCTAGGTATTAGCTGATCGTTGTGGGGTTTTTGTAGTTTTTTTTTTTTTTTCATTTTATTATCTTTCAAGTAATCTCTACACCCAGCGTGGGGCTTGAATTCACAACAAGAGTTGTGTGCTCTAGCAACTGAGCCAGCCAGGTGGCCCTTAGTTGATTGTTCCTGATACTGTAGGTTGACTGGTGTAGTCAGAGAGGCAAGAGGTAATGAAATTTTATAGTTCACTTGTCTATATTTCCATAAATTGTTTCTGTTGCCGTTAAAAAACTATGTTGAATATTTGAGGAAATCAAGAGTTGTAGAGGGGTTATGTGACCTAGAACAAGTTAGCGGGACAATCAGACCTGGAGCTTGGGACCTGACATATAACCTTAACTTCCTTCAACATTTCCTTTCTTCTTTTCTCATTCCTTCCCTTCTTGATCCCTTTACTTCCCCATTCTTCCTTTTAGATACTTTACCTTTAAAAGAGGAGCCAGACAAGAGAAGGAAAAGTGATAGAGAATTATGAGGAATTACCAGTTATTGATGAAACAGCACTCGAAAAGGGCAAAAGCAGAAGCCACAAGTCTTTTAAGGCCCAACTTCAGAAATTACCTGATCACTTCTGCCATATCCCTTGGCAAAAAGGTTACAGAATCGGCCCAAATTCAAGGGGAGGGGAAGTAGACCAGTATTCAATGGCAAGAGAGTGGCAAAGAATTTGCAGTCCTCTTTAATCTACACAGCCCCTTTCCTCTCTCATTTACCTGTTTGTTTTGTGTGTGTGTGTGTTTAATTCTTTCAACGAAGTCATAGTATTTCTTAAACTTGAAAATGACAGTTCTTAGAGGATCCAAAAGTTTCTAATATCTGGGCAGTTTGAGAAGCTACAGAAAAACAGAACAAAGTAGGCCACACAATTTTGTAATTTGTTTCACAGCTATAAATAGCCACATAAACAGACATTGGTTAGACATTTCTTTGTTAAGGGACTGATTCAAGATTTTCTGAATCCAGGTAAGTGTAAGTAAGAAGAAAAGAACGTTAGAAAATTTTCTCTCCTTTTTTTCTTTGGTTCAGTGGTGTCTGGGTCATGGGAGTTGTTATTGTAGTATTTCTCTTTCTTATTGCCTAAACTCTTAGAAATCATGGTCACACTATTTATGATATTAAAAATTAAACTAACATCTCAATATAAAACACAAGAGTTAATACCCAAAGTCAAAGACACACTATTAATGATCATGGTTATAACCCACCTGCTTTGTATACTTAAAGTCATATTACTTGGAATGATTCAGCATAGAGGTGATCTGTTATTGTGAACTACAAATTATGGTTGCCAACATCAGCTGAAAAAACAAAACAAAAACAAAGACAGCAAGTATAGAAGGTAGATAATCTATGCAGTATCCATTTGACACTAAAAATGTTGCTTCAGCCCCTATTTTTGGGGTTGTCTTAGATTTTGTACTTTACAGAATTTCCTCAATCACCAAAAATTAGGACCTCTTGTCTCCTGAGGATACAGACTTTCAGTGCTAAAATTGGGACAATCCTAGGCAAATGGGGACATTCAGATATTACCTTATTCTAAGTTAACAACAATTGCCTTGAGGCCATCTGAAGCTACAGGCTTGAGTAGCTTCAACAACAAACCATATTCTGATCTTGCCTTTGTTTCTTTTTCTTTTTTTTAAATATTTTTTTTAAAATTTTTATTTATTTATGATAGTCACACAGGGAGAGAGAGAGAGGCAGAGACACAGGCAGAGGGAGAAGCAGGCTCCATGCACCGGGAGCCGGACGTAGGACTCGATCCCGGGTCTCCAGGATCGCGCCCTGGGCCAAAGGCAGGCGCTAAACCGCTGCGCCACCCAGGGATCCCTCTTTTTTTTAAATTTTATTTATTTATTCATGAGAGACACAGAGAGAGAGAGAGAGAGAGAGAGAGAGGCAGAGATGGGCAGAGGGAGAAGCAGGCTCCATGCAGGAAGCCTGATGTGGGACTCCATCCTGGGACTCCAGAATCACACTCTGGGCTGAAGGTGGCGCTAAACCGCTGAGCCACCCAGGTTGCCCTGATCTTGCCTTTGGAGTGGTTTTTGTTTTTATTTTTGTCTTTTTAAAAGATTTTATCTATTTATTCATGAGAGACACACACAGAGAGAGAGAGAGAGAGAGAGAGAGTGGGGCAGAGACATAGGCAGAGCGAGAAGCAGACTCCATGCACGGAGCTCGATGTGGACGTGATCCCAGGGCTTCTGGATCATGCCCTAGGCTGAAGGCAGACGCTTCACTACTGAGCCACCCAGGCGTCCCTTGTTTTTTTATTTTTTCTATTTCAAATACATTTCATGCTTGGTTTTAATTTGGTCCTCCCCCACCCTCCCACCCCCAATTAACTGCATTACAATCTTTGAAATAGAGCAGGGAGAAAAAAGCAGTACTTGTGTCCAGTAAATAGTAAATTAACTTTTTCATTTTTTACAAAGATTGAAGCTATTTTTCAGGTCATAAAGCTAGAGACTTTTTGTAGACTATGTAGTAACCTTGTTGTCTTTCATCATTTAAAAATCCGCAAACTTTCTGCCCCACAACCTCATCTATATGAATCTACAATTAAATCTTGGAAACATGATGAAGATATTACCTTGACTCTGCCTCCATGGAAACAGATATCTATTCTCTGCCTCCATAACTCCTATGGCTACAGTTTGGATGAAGGGAGATTCCAAATTTTTGGCATTTAGTCGTCTTTCTTCACCCTAGGTTGGTCTCCATTCTCTATTATCATCATAGGACATTTATCAAAGAACAGTTTAGTTTTGTTACAATAGCAATTAAGTTTGAGAATCTTTATCCTCATTTCCTTCACAGTTTGAATACTAACTCTTGAGTCTCCGTTTTCTTCCCCATTTACAAACTTTACCTGTTTCTCAAGTTTACCTTCTAATTTAAATTTACTGTGAAACTTTCAATTTTTTCCTCGTTGAACTAAGCATTTCATGTTCAGAATTAAAGTATCTTTGGTTCCCATCCCTGGATACCGTGTTTCTCTCTTACTCTGATGATCTTCTCAGTTTTCTTTGCAGAGAAGGAACAATCTGACAGTCATTTCTGAGTTGTTCATTTCCTGGCTTGGGAACTTTGTGTACATCAGGCTTGAGATAACTGAATTTTTAGAAATTTTATGTATTCTGTGTAAACACAGAACCAACTGCATTGCTTTGGGATAGGATGCCACCACTTGATATTTTTGTTCTACAGAAGATCAAGTTTTCAGAAATATCAACAGCACCAAAAAGCTGCCTAATAATGACCTTGGAAAAAACTACCTGTATGTTGGCATCCTGCCCCAAAGTGCATAGAAACCCACTAAATGGAAGGAAGAAGTGGGTGGATAAACCGAAAGAACACTAAATAGCGGCTGGATCCTGAGACAAAAAAAATATGTGGTTTTGATGGCTTCCAGAGAAGTCTAATGCCATATTACTCCCAAGAATATAATATATTCAGACTTCATTTTGAAATAGTATTGGGTAATCTATTGGTCTATCTTCTGCTCCAAAGTACAATGGTTTTATAGAGAAAATCCCCTCAGCTGTGCAATTTTCCTGCTTCATGTAGCATCTGTGGAAGTTATTCAGTGGTAGTTAGGCTGGTTTGGAGGTTCCAAGATGGCTTCATTCAAATATCTGATTCTGGTAGGTATGGAAAGGTGAGCCTTGTCTCTCCATTTAGTGTCTCTTCAGATGCTCTCTCTCTCTCTCTCTCTCTCTCTTTTTTTTTTTTTTCAGGTGGTCTCCAGCAGAGTACTCAAGATTTGTAACATGGTGGCTCTGAGCTCCAAGAGACTGCCTTGTAGAATCCTGACAGGTTCTTGAGAAAGACTGGGGCTATAGTGCTATAGAGCCACCTGAAGTTGCTTTAATTGAGAGATTTTTCTGACATTTGCATTTAATTCCTCTTTATTGCTTTTATATTTCTAAGTTGCAGTAGTTAACTTCTGTCACAGTAATCCTTTATCTTGTTTTTCATTATTGTAAAACCTTATAGTGATAGTTTAAAAATTATTATAAAATAATTCCTAGGAATAGTATAGCAAAAACTCATGTTCTACTTACTAGCCTAAAGAAAACATTACCAGTACAGTTGAAGCTGGGGTGAACCTTATCTTTTTGCATCCACCTATCTCCAGGGGTAACTACCATCCTTAATTTGGTAGTTATCATTCACATGCATTTCTTTGTACTTTACTCTTTTTTTTTTTTTTTAAGATTTATTTATTTATTGTAGAGAGAGCATGTGTGAGTGGAGGGAGAGGCTGAGGGACAGGGAGAGAGAATCTCAAGCAGACCCCGTGCTGAGTGTGGAGCCTGATGCAGGGCTCAGTCCAGTGACCTGACATCATGACCTGAGCCCAAATCAGGGTCGGATGCATAACCAACTGAGCCACCCGGGCACCCCATGTACTTAACTCTTAATGTGTGTATCTCCAAACTGTGTGAGTGTATAAATTATTTTGCATATTTTTTTATGAATCATGTTTTGTATTTTTCTGCAACTTTTGAAATTTTTCATTACAGCATTGAGAGATTAACTAATGAGAATAGTCCTAGTACTTTTATTTTCATTGCCGTTTAGTATTGTGTAGTATGACTATACTACAGGTTATTTATATATTACTCTGTGGAAATTTAGGTTGTATCCACCTTTTTACTGTTACATACATTGCTACTATGAATACCTTTGTATGTTTCATATTGCTACTATGAAATTTTTTAAAAGTACTTTTCTTTGTGCCTGTGTATGTTTCTCAGGAGAGAGGTCAGCAAACTTTTCTGTAAAAGGCCAGATAGTAAATATTTTTACACTTTGCAGTCTGAACACTCCTTGTTGCAATTACTCAATGCTGTTATTTTAGCAAGAAAGCAGTCATAAATGAGACATAAGTAAATGAGAATGACTGTGTGCCAGTAAAACTTGATGGACACTGAAATTTGAATTTCATATAATTTTCATGTGTTAATGAAACATACAGTTTTCCCCCCAACCATTTAAAAGTGTTAAAGCCATTCTGAGCTTATGGGCCTCATAAAAACAAGCAGCAGGCCACATTTGTCAGGGCCATATTTTGCTGACACCTGATCTAGTGTATCTCTTAGCAATGGAATTATTAGGTCATGTGTAATTTCAGCTTCATGTATTTATTGTTAAATTGATCTCCAAAGTGGTTTGACTAACACTTTCTAAGTTTTCCAGTTTATAGATATCATCACCCATTGCATACTCTTTGATGTTTTAGTTTTTGCTAGTCTGATGGGATTGTTAGATGGTGGTTTTAATTTATGATATTCTGGTTTATAATAAGATTAAATATCTCTTGCTGTCTTTTAAAAAACCTATTCATTGTTCATTCAATATTCAAAAAATATTGAATGCCAACCTACAGTTAATCCCTATTCTATGAACTTGGGACACATAAGTAAACAATACCCTCTAAGTTTGTTTTTGTGCTTTCTGCTTTTTTTGATGTGTATTTTTGTTCTTAATTGCACATTCATATCTTCTGCCTATTTTGTTTTTCTATTGGAATGTTGGGGGTTGTTATATACTCTGGACAGTAAATTGAATTATATGGATTAAACATATTTTATGAAATTATTTTTTAATGAATGGAATAATTATATGAACAGAATTTTTTTTTAATTAATTTTTATTGGTGTTCAATTTACCAACATACAGAAAAACACCCAGTGCTCATCCCGTCAAGTGTCCACCTCAGTGCCCGTCACCCATTCCCCTCCAACCTCCAACACCCGCCCTCCTCCCCCCTTCCACCACCCCTAGTTCGTTTCCCCGAGTTGGGAGTCTTTATGATGAACAGAATTTTTTAATGTACTGTAGTTATTTGTTGTCCCCACCCACCCCCATTATTTGTGCTTTTTGTGATATAAGAAATACTTTGGTTTTATTGGCCCTTTGTAGTTTAACTTTTTTGTTTTATTAGTCACTGTTCTTTAGTTTTTATAATGGCAGGAGGGTACCAGTCAGGTATACAGGCTGGGTTAACAGAATTTGGAAATCTACTTGTAGTGTATATATTTCCTTTATTTTAAAAAATATTTTAAAAACTTTATTAAATATTTGACTCTTGATTTGTATGAAACATACAAATATTAAATCATAGATTAAAGGGGTTAATATTCAAAATATACAAAAAACTCCTTTGACTCACTAGCAGAAACCTCCAAATAATCCAATTAAAAATGGAAAAAGGAGGGGCACCTGGGTAGCTCAGTTGGTTAATTGTCCAACTCTTGATCTCAGCTCAGGTCTTTATCTCAGGGTTGTGAGTCTAGTCACCATTAAAAAAAAAAAGAAAAAAAAATGTACACAGTACCTGAATAGACATTTCTCCAAAGAAGACATTCAGATGGCCAACAGGTACATGAAAAGGTGCTCAGTATCACTTATCATTCCACTTCTGGGAATATACTGGAAGGAAACAATGTCAGGAGGGAAGTGAATGAAGGTTAAATAGGTGATGGGGATTAAGGAGTACACTTGTGATGAGCACCAGGGTATGGACTTGCGTGTGGAATCACTATATTGTACGCATGAAACTGATATTACACTGTATGTAAAGACTTAAAAAAGAAAAACACTATTTCAAAGAGATAGGTGCACCCACATGTTCACAGTAGCATTATTTATAAAAGCCAAGACATGGAAAAAGCCTAAGTGTCCATTGACAGATGAATGGATAAAGAAGTTGTAGTATACATATCTACAATGGAATATTCTTCAGCCATAAAAAGTAAGGAAGTCTGCAATTTGTGACAACACGTGTAGACCTTGAGGGCATTATGTTAAGTGAGATAGGCCAGACAGAAAGACAAATAGTGTATGATCTCATATGTGGAATTAAAAGATCAGATTTGTGGTTATTTGTGGCAAGGAGTGAGGGTGAAGGGGGTAGGAGACTTGGAGAACATGGTCAGAAGGTACAAACATCTGTATTGGGGATTTAATGTACAAAATGATGACTATAGTTATACTCTTCTGTGGTATTTTTAAGTTGTTGAGAGTAAATCATCATAGGAAAAAGTTATAATGAATTTTCATGTGATGAGTTGTCATCACAAGGAAAAGAACTTTTGATTTTGTATCTTCGTAGGAGGTGATGGATATTAACTGAATTTATTGTGGTAATCATTTCATAATATACACATATTGCATAAGTCAGGTCACTGTGCTGTACACCTTGAATTTATACAGTGGTGTATGCCAATTATATCTCAACGAAACTGGGAAAAACAGACTTTTTTCCCTAACCATGCAAAATATTTTTTAAAGTCATTTTTAAGGGCAGTTTAGGTTCACAGAAAAGTTGAGAAGAAGATATAAAGATTTCCCATGTACTTTCTACTTCCATACATGCATAGCCTCCTCTTGTATCAACATCTACCAAAAGAGTGGTGTGTTTGTTACAGTTGGTTAGCCTACATTGACATTGGGGCACCTGGCTGGCTCAAGTGGAAGAGTGTGGGACTTTGATCTTGGGGTTGTGAGCTTGAGCCCCATGTTCAGTGTAGAGGTTACTTAAACCTACATTGATGCATCATAATCACCCGAAGTCCGTATTTACAATATGATTCACTCCTGCTGTTGTATAGTCTGTGGGTTGGGACAAATATGTAATGACTTGCATCCATCATTATAATGTATGTAGTATTTTCAGTGCCATAACATTCTGTGCTCCACCTATTCATCCTCCAAACTTGCCTCCTCTAACGTATTCTTGGCAACTACTCATCTTTTTACTGTCCTCATGGTTTTGCCCTTTCCAGAATGTCATATGGTTGAAATCATATAGAATGTATTTCAGAATTGCACCCTTCAGTTAGTATTATGCATTTAAGTGTCCTCCAAGTCTTTTCATGGCTTGATAGCTAATTCCTTCTTAGGGAAATAATATCCCATTTTTCTGGATGCACCATAATTATCCATTCACCTCCTGACAGACATCTTGGTTACTTCCAAGTTTTGGTGGATATGATAAAACTCTTAATAAACATTTGTGTGCAGATTTCAGTGTGGACATAAGTTTTTAATTCCTTAAATACCAAGGAGTGCAGTTGCTGTATGGTAACAGTATGTGTGGTTTTGTAAGAAACCACCAAACTGTAACATTTTGTATTCTCACCAACAATGAACGAGAATTCTTACTGCTCCACATCTTCACAAGCAGTTTGTGTTGTCAGTGTTCCAGAGTTTAGCTAGATGTGTAGTGATATGTTACTGTTTTAATTTGCATATCCCAGATGACCTATGATGTGGCGCATCTTTTTTTATGCTTATTTGCCATCTTTATATCTTTGGTGAGGTGTCTGTTAAGGGATTTGGCCTCTACCTTTTTTTAAAAATTGAAGGAATAATTGACGCAGGGTGATACATTAGTTTCAGCTGTACAACATAGTGGTTCCACAAGTCTATACACTATGCTCACCACAGTGTAGCTACTATCAGTCACCATACAATGCTACTACCGTACTATTGGCTATATTCCCTTTTATTTTTAAAGATTTATTTATTTACTTGAGAGAGGTAGCAGGAGGGAATGGAGAGGGGCATAGGAAGGGGGAGAAAGTCTTAAGTAGACTTCATTGGATCTCACCACCCTGAAATCTGGACTGAGCTGAAACCAAGAGTCAGACGCTTAACTGCTTCACCCAGGCATTCCTATGCAGTGCCTTTTATCCCTGTGACTTTTTCATTCTATAATAGGAATCCTATATCTGCTCTTCACTTTCACTCATTTTGCCTATCCTACAACCCTCCTCTCTTCTTTAGGCCCATTTTTAAATCAAGTTTGTTTTTTTATTACTGACTTTTAAGAGTTCTTTGCATATTTTGGATACAGTCCTTTACCAGATACATCTTCTGCAAATATATTCTCCCAGTGTGTGGATTTAATTTTCTCAACATTATCTTTTCCAGAGCCGAAGTATTTTTTTTTAAGTTTAATTGATAGTGTGATTCTGCTTTTTTTTTTTTTTAATGTAAATTTTACTTCGTCAACATACAGTGTAATGCTGGTTTCTGGAGTAGAATTCAGTGATTTCTCCCTTACATACAATACCCAGTCCTCATCACAAGTGTCCTCCTTAATACCCTCTACCCAACCTCCCTTCATCAATCCTCAGTTTGTTTTCTGTCTTTAAGAATCTCTTCAGGTTTATTTCCCTTTCTCCCCCTGCCATATATTCATCTGTTTCTTTCTTAATTCCATGAGTGAGATCACATGGTAATTTGTTTTTTTCTGACTGACTTATTTCACTTAGCATAATACATTCTAGCTCTGTCTATATCATTGCAAATGCCAAGATTTCATTCTTTTTGATGGCTAATATTCCTATACACACACACACACACACACACACACACCATATCTTTATCCATTCATCAGTCAGTGGACATTAGGGCTCTCTCCATAGTTTGACTATTATTGATAATGTTGTTATAAGGTCGAGATGCATGTATGTCTATTTTTGTATCCTTTGGGTAAATACCTGGTACTGCAATTGCTGGGACATAGGGTGGTTCTGTTTTTAATTTTTTGAGGAACCTCCGTACTGTTTGCAAGTGACTGCACCAGTTTACATTCCCAACAAAAGCATAAGAGGGTTCCCCCAGTTCTTAAATTTAATGAAGTCCGGTTTATAAATTCTTAAATTTTACATTTTTACATTTAGATGTATGATCCATTTTGAATTAATTTTTTTTGAAGGATGTAAGGTTTGTGTCTAGAGTCATTTTTTTGCATGTGAATGTCTGCTTGTTCCACCACCATTTTTTGAAAAGACCACTTTTTGTTTAATTGTATTGCCTTTGCTCTTTTGTCAAAAATCAATTAGGGCAGCCCGGGTGGCTCAGCGGTTTAGCACCACTTTCAGCCCAGAGTGTGATCTTGGAGACCTGGGATTGAGCCCCACGTCGGGTTCCCTGCATGGAGCCTGCTTCTCTCTCTGCTTGTGTCTCTGCCTCTCTCTGTGTCTCTCATGAATAAATAAAATCTTAAAAAAAAATCAATTATATTATGTTCATGTGGCTGTATTCTGGACTCTCTATTTTTTCCCACTGATTTGTTCTTTCTTTTGCCAATACCATACTGATTTGATTATTATAGCTTTATAGTAAAACTCAAAGTCGAGTAGTGTCAGTCTTCCAGGTTTGTTTTTCATAAATACTGTGTTGGCCATTCTTGGTCTTTGGTCTCTTTACATAAACTTTAGAATCAGTTTCTTAAAATCTACAAAATAACTTGCGGAGATTTTGATTGAATCTATAAATAAGGTTGGGAAGAATTGGTAACTTGGCAATACTGAGTTGTGCTATCCATGATATTAGTTCTACTTTGGTTTCATTTATCAGAGTTTGTAACTTTCCTCATATAGATCTTGTACATATTTTATTAGCTTTATAGCTAGGTGTTATGTTTTTGGGTGTGCTAATATAAGTGGTATTGTGTTTTTAATTTCAAATCCCACTTTTTCATTACTGGTGTATTGGAAAGCAGTTGATCTTTTTTATTAACCTTATATCCTGCAGACTTATTATAATTGCTTATTAGTTATAGAAGGTTTTTTTTTTTATTGACTATTTTGGATTTTCTATGTAAGTGGTCATATCATTTGTGAGCAAAGACAATTTTATTTCTTCCTTCCCAATCTATATCCCTCTTATCTCCTTCTCTTGTTTTATTGAATTAGCTAGAACTTCCAGTGCAGTATTGAAAAGGAATAATGAGAGGATTATTTTCCCCTTGTACCCTATCTTCATGGAAGAGCTCCGACTTCTCACCGTTATGTATGATATTAGCTGTAGGTTTTTGTAGATAATTCTTTATTAAGTTTAAGGAGCTCCCTAGTATTCCTAGTTTACTGTTTTTTTTTTTTTTATCATGAATAGGAGTTGAATTTTTTCTGCCTCTATTGATAAGATCATGTGACTTTTGTTTTTTAGCCTATTCATCAACATAATGGATTCTGTTAATTTATTTTTGAATGTTGAGTTAGTCTTGCAAAACTGGGCCAGATCTCATTTGGTCATGGTATATAATCCTCCTTACATATTTTTGGATTTAGTTCCTTAACATTTTGCATCTATGTTCATGGGGATATTGTTTGTAGTTTTCTTATAATGTCTCTGTCTGGTTTGATAGAGTAATGTTGGTCTCATAGAATGCTTCTATCTTCTGAAAGAGATTATAGAGAGTTGATAACAATTTCTTCCATAAATGTTTTGTAGAATTCAGTGGTGAACCCATCTGGGCTTGGTGCTTTCTGTTTTGGAAAATAATTAGTTCTTGATTCAATTTCTTTAATAGATAGAGGCCTATTTAGATTGTTTCTTTATGTGTGAGTTTAGGCAGTTTGTATTTTTCAAGGAAGTTGTCCATTTCATCTGGGTTATCTATTTGAACATGGATTTGTTAATAGTATTCCTTTACTCTTCTAGCATCCATGGGATCTGTAGTGATGTTCCTTTTTTTTCATTTCTGATATTAGTAATTTGTGTCCTCTTTTTAGTTGACCTGGCTTGAGGCTTGTTGATTTTTATCAGTCTTCAGAGAATGTTTGGTTTTGTTGATTTTTTTTTCCCACCTATTCAGTTTCATTGATTTCTGTTCCAATTTGTATTAAATCTTTTCTTTGGCTTATTTGGGATTCGAATTGTTCATTTTCTGGTTTCCTAAGATGGAAGCTTAGATGATGTATTTTAGATTTTTTTTTTTTTTTTTTTTTTAATATGGGGCTTGGACTTATAACTCTGAGATCAGGAGCTGAGCTGAGATTGAAAGTTGAATGCTTAACTGACTGAGCCACCCAGGCACCCATAGATCTTTTATACATGCATTTGATGCTATAAATTTCCTTTTATGCACTGTTTTCACTGTTGCTCACAAATTTGGCAAGTTGTGCTTTTGTTTTCATTTAGTTCAAAATACTTTTAAACTTATTTTGAGATTTCTCCTTTGACTTATTTGTTGTTTAGAGGTATGTTATTTAATCTTCCATGTGTTTTGGGATTTTCCAAATATTGATTTCTAGCTTAGCTTTTTGTTATAGATTTCTGGCTTAATCCTATTGTGATCTGAGAACAGACTTTGTGATTTCTGTTTCTATAAATTTGTTAGAGTGTTTTAGGGCCCAAAATGTAGTGTCAGTGATTGTTCTATGTGAGTTTGTGAAAAATATAGTTTTTTTGTTTTTGGATGAAGTGGTCTGTAGATGTCAGTAATCTCCAGTTGACCAATGGTTTTATTGAGGTCAGCTGTGTTCTCAACTGGTTTTTCTGCTCCCTGGAACAGTCCATTTCTAATACAGGAATGTTATAGTTTCCAACTATGATGATGGGTTCATCTATTTCTTCCTGCAGTTCTATTCGTTTTTGCCTCACATAATTTGACACTGTTGTTAAGTATATACCTGTTAGGGATTGTTCGTCGTCTTTGAGAATTGACTGTTAACATTATGTAATACCCTTTTTATTTCTAATAACTTTCCTTAATTTGATATCTGTTTTATCTGGAAATACGCTATTCCTGCCTTCTTTTGATTGTTGTTTGCATGGTATATCTTTCTCCATCCTTTTACTTTCAATGTATATGTATCTAGTGTCTATTTAAGGCATGTTTCTTGGAGGTGTCATACGGTTGGATCTTGTTTGATACACTTGAGAACCTCTGTCTTTTGATTGGTGCATTTAAATCATTGATGTTCAGAGTGATTATTGATGTAGTTGGATTAATGTTTACAGTATGTTAATTGTTTTCGGTTATTTGCAAAGTGTTTTTGTTTTGTGAATTACAGTTTTCAAAATTTTTTTTTTAAGATTTTATTTATTCATGAGAGACACAGAGAGAGAGAGAGAGAGAGGCAGAGACACAGGCAGAGGGAGAAGCAGGCTCCATGCAGGGAGCGCGATGTGGGACTCGATCCTGGGACTCCAGGATCACGCCCCGGGCCGAAGACAGGCACTAAACTGCTGAGCCACCCAGGGATTCCCCGAATTTTCAAATGTTAACTCTTGCTTTTGGAATAGACTGTGCTTAATTATAATATACTATTCTTTACATATTACGGGAGTTGATTTGCTAATAGTTTATTTAGGGTTTTATATCTATCTCCATGAGTGGCAATTTTCCTTCATTGAATGTCATTGTCAGGTTTGGAATTAGGTATTATCACTTTGCAAAATGAACTGTAGAATGTTTCTTTTTCTTTTGTATTTTGGGAAAATAAGTTTATTGTTATTTCTTAGAAGCTTGAAAGAAGGGATGCCTGGGTGGCTCAGCGGTTGAGTGCCTGTCTTTGACTCAGGGTGTGATCCTGCGATCCTGGGATTGAGTCCCACATAGGGCTTCTCGCATGGAGCCTGCTTCTTCCTCTGCTTCTCTCTCTGTATCTCTCATGAATAAATAAATAAAATCTTAAAAAAAAGAAAAAGAAGAAGCTTGAAAGAAATTACTGGAGGGGTGCCTGACTAGCTCAATTGTTAGCGCATGTGATTCTTGATCTTGGGGACATGAGTTTGAGTCCTATGTTGAGGGTAGAGTTTATACTTAAAAACAACAACAGAGAACTAAGTTACTTCCCATGAAATAAAAATAACCTTTTTTTTTTTTTTTAAGGAGATTACTAAAGAAGCCTTTTGGGTCTGAATATTTCTTTATGGAAAGATTTGTAATAATTCAGTGTCTTTTATTGATGCAGCAGTGTTCAAATCTTGTTGTGTCAGTTTGGTAATATTTGTGTAGGTATTTAGGTTTGCTTTCTTTAGTCAACTAAGTCAGTTTGTCCCCATCCATCAAATTTTCATCTTTCACTGATTTAGTTACATATCTTATTTACTGTTCTCTCCTTTCTGGTCTCCTTTTTGTTCTTAAGGGTTTCTGTTTTCTCTCCCCTCCTTCCATCACTGTCATTTTAGTGAAGTGTATGAACAAAAATGCATGTATTTAATTTGAGTTACTTAACTGGGATCTCTCTTTAACCTCTATCTCTTCTTGCACTCAGTTTCATAAGTGGAATATAATAGACATAATTTTCCACTCTCCTTGTTACTGATGTCAACCATAGCAGGATATTGAGATGTGGTAATATTCCCAAAGACTTTCAAGGAATTGAGTTTTTTTTCCTACTCCAAGTTGCTCTAAACTTAGGTTTTAAAATGTGTTTGCTTTTTATAATTTTTTATTAATAATAATAATTTTCATGAGATTATTCTGTCATTTATTCATTTATAGGTTATAATTTGCTGTCAACTAGGAAATCATATCACTAGATTTATTAGAATTGTGAGTATAGAATTCTAGTTCCACTAGTGTGTAAATAATAAACACTTCTTGACTTTTTGCTGCCTGGTGACCTTTTTGATTAACTTGCTTGACTCATTTGATAGATACTAGTTGCTGGATTATGAGTCTTAGGCTAGTAATCATTATAGTTTTTTACCCTTTCTGTCTTGGTAGTATAACTTTACCGAACCATCTTTTTTTAAGATTTTCTTTATTTGAGAGAGGGAGCAAGCCAGCATGAGAGAATGTGTGAGCCTCACGAGTGGTGGTGGAGGGCAGGGGGAGAAAAGCAAAGGGAGAGGGAGAAACAGACTCCCCACTGAGCAGAGAGCCCAATGTGGGACTTGATCCCAGGCCCCCAAGATCATGACATGAGCCAGAGGGAGATGCTTAACCGAGTCACCCATGCACCCCTAATCATCTCTCTCTCTCTCTCTCTTTTTTTTAAAAGATTTTATTTATTTATTCATGAGAGACACAGAGAGAGAGAGGCAGAGACACAGGCAGAGGGAGAAGCAGGCTCCATGCAGGGAGCCCGATGTGGGACTCCCCATCCTGGGTCTCCAGGATCAGGCCCTAGGCTGAAGGTGACGCTAAACCATTGAGCCACCCGGGCTGCCCCATCTCTTTTTTAAAACAGGTTCATTTTAAATTTGATTTTTTTTTTTAATTTATGATAGTCACAGAGAGAGAGAGAGAGACAGAGACAGAGACAGAGACAGAGACATAGGTAGAGGGAGAAGCAGGCTCGATGCACCGGGAGCCCGACGTGGGATTCGATCCCGGGTCTCCAGGATCGTGCCCTGGGCCAAAGGCAGGCGCCAAACTGCTGCGCCACACAGGGTTCCCTTACATTTGATTTTTAAAAGTTCTTTTGAGGGTTTTAAATTCATAGAGAATTTTCAAAAATGTTATATTTTCTGTATACCATTTATGTATCTCCCCATAATGTTGGCACCTTATATAATCATAGTATGTTTTTCAAAAACTTGGAGATTAGCATTGGATATAAACTCTGATATAAACTACACAGTTTATTTGGATTTCCCTACTTATTTCACTGATGTTCTTCTTTAATTCCAGTGTCCAATCGAGGATACCACACTGCATTTGGTGTTACATCTCCTTAGTCTCCTTTGATACATGACAATTTCTTAATCTTTCTTTGTTTTTCATAGTTTTGATGGTTTTAAAAGCATACTAGTCAGGTATTTTGTAGACTATACCTCAGTTTGAATTTATCTGTGTTTTCTCACGATTAAACTGACATTATGAGGTTTGGGAAGAAGACCACTGAACTGAAGTGGCATATTCATTACATCATATTAAACAGTATTTCCTACTTTTGATGTTAACCTTATGGCTGAAGTAATGATTGTCAGATTTCTCAATGTCAATTTATTGTTTTTCCCCTTTCTGTAGTCAGTTCCTGGAAATGAGTTACCAAGTCCAGTCCATACTGAAGGGAAGGGGAACTAAGTTTCATATTTCACAGGAAAGAATATAATTTGGAATTCTTTTTAAAGGAAGATATGTTTTTTTCTCCCTATTTGTTTTCTTATTCAGTTATTTATGTCAGTATGGATTTGTGAATGTTTTACTTTGGGGGTTATAATCCAGTACTGTTGTTAGTTTGGCTAAAATTATTTCACCTTTGTTCAACTATTAAGAGGTTCAGTTTCGCTCCTGAGATCTTTTGACATTCCCTCATCTTTTTAAACAAATGAACCTCCTTATTTCCTGGTGTAGAAAACAGGCCCCCAAGATCCAGACTAATCTTACATTTTTTCTGCTCCATCCTTATAATCAGTAATTTCTTTTAGAAAATAATAAATTCTTTTATTAGAGAATTTGGAAATCAAAATCTGGGGGCACCTGGGTGGCTCAGTTGGTTAAGTGGCAGCCTTCAGTTCAGGTCATGATCTCAGGGTCCTGGGATCAAGCCCTGCACTGGGTTCCCTGCTCAGTGGGGAGCTTGCTTCTCCCTCTCCTCTCTCTCTTTCAAATAAATAAATAAGATCTTTAAAAGCAAATAGAAATCAAGATCTGACTTTAAGTGTGCTTGTTGCCACTGGGGTGTCACTGTTTTCTAGATCTTAGAGGATAAAGCTTTAGTTCTGTATACTACTAACCCATGGTACAAGACATACCTATATATATTACTTTTATCTATCTGTATATGTATCAAAGAAAGATTGAGTTCATACTGATAACTCTTACTCTAGTATCATTAGAATGAATAGAGTTCATTATAGTTTTCTTCTGTTGCTTATTTGTAACCTCTTTCTCTGACAGAGAGAAACCTTGCTTCCATTATATACTGTTTATTATTTGTCCAATTCCAGTATGTATGTCAGAAGTTTCAGATTTGCTCATTGTGACTTGTTCCTTCCTATTTTATGATATTTTTGGTTGTGAGCTCTTATTCTTTGAAACTTTTTTTGAGGCTTGTATTGAAATTTTATATTTTTTTAGGGAGGATTTATATTTGATTCAGTCAGGTAGAGGCATTTTTTTTTTTTTTGCCTTTAAAAAGAGCTTTTTATTGTGGCAAAAATTTGTTATGTCTAGTTTATTTAACTCATTGTAATGTTTTCAGAATTCATTCATGTTGTAGCATGTATCAATTTCATTCCCTTATGGCTGCATAATATTCGTGTGTGTGTGTGTGTGTGTATACACAGGTACCTGTATACACCACATTTTACTTATTAATTCACCTTTGACGGACACTTAGGTTGTTTTCACCTTTGGCTATTATGATTAATGCTACTACACCTGTTGGTTTACAGGTATCAGAGTACATGCTTTCATTTATTTTGATTATATACCTGGAAGTGAGACTTCTAGATCATAGAGTAATTCTGTTTAACTTTTTTTTTTTTTTTTAAGATTTTATTTATTCATGAGAGACAGAGAGAAAGAAAGAGGCAGAAACACAGGCTGAGGGAGAAACAGGCTCCCTGCAAGGAGCCTGAAGTGGGGCTCAGTCCTGGATCCCGGGATCACACCCTAGACCAAAGGCAGACGCTCAACCGCTGAGCCACCCAGGAGTCCCTATGTTTAACTTTTTGAGGAACTGCCGTACTGCCATACCTTTCCATCGTGGTTGCACTGTTTTACATTCCCACCAGCAATGCATAGAAGTTCCAATTTTTCCACATCCTTGTCAGTACTTACTATTTTAGTTTTTTTTTTTTAAACTTTATTTACAGAGGGAGAAGCAGGCTCCATGCAGGGAGCCGGACGTGGGACTTGATCATCCTGGGGTCTCCAGGATCACACCCTGGGCCAAAGGCAGGCGCCAAACTGCCGAGCCACCCAGGGATCCCCTATTTTAGGTTTTAAAAAAATGTAATAGCCATTCTACAGTGGGTGTGAAGTAGTATCTAATTATAGTTTCGATTTGCATTTCCCTGACATCTAGTGATATTCAGCATCTTTTCTTGTGAGACTATTTTAATTATAGACTTTTCAGGGCCACATAGATATAGTTATGAAAATTCTGGTCCCAAACCTGAGTAATTGTGAGTTTATGGTTAGGGATTCCTTAACCATGGGGTAAATACACTTTGTATGTCTTCAGTTCAACCCAGAAACCCAGAGCAAAGACAATACATCATAATTAATCTCGTTCTTTTTCAGTTTCTTTTTTCCCCTTGTTCACCTAATTGGAGGGCTGCCCTTCAGGTCTTCTACTCTTCAGTCTGTCCTCTCATCTTGCTGGCATCCCAAACTCGATCTTAAATCCCTAGTCCATCAGGTTTTTGTCACATGACTCCCAAGACAAATGCCAGCTTCAGAACCTCATTTATGTCTCTGAGTTCCCATTTTCTAGTTGTTTATGGCTTCAGGAAGTTTAAGCTATACACTTAATTCTTTTAAACTCATTGTGAGCATGTTTGGTGTTCTAACCTAGAGAGTTTTCCTGTACATCAAGTTCACCATATTGTCAATGCAGAAAATTTTGATTTCTCTTCTATTAAAAGGTGGAGATAATTGACTGAAGTAAATAGGGCATACTAATTAATGGGTACTAATTTATAAGATTATCAATTAAACATGGAGATACAGGGTTGATTTTTATATATTTCATACATATTCATGTGCTTCCCCTCATTTTTATTATATTTTACTAATTTGGGTTTCTTCTTTGGTAATAAACTCATGCATATGAACAACTGTACATTAGCAAAAACAGATTTTAACGTGTTTTTTGTTTTAGAGGAAATAAGATGTTTATAAGAAATAGTCAAAAAGCAAGAAAATTAAGAGAATCTAGACTAACAAAAGAGCTTGGGAAATGCTCAATTTTATTTTAAATTTAATGGTTCTACTGAATACTTATCTCAGTTCTTTTTTTTATTTCAGCTTTGGCTAGATCAGAATCTAAGAGAGATGGAGGTTTTAAAAATAATTGGAGCTTTGATCATGGAGACGAAAGTGAAGGAGACACAGATAAAGAGTAAGAACTTTTTTTCCCCCCCTCAGATATTTTATATGAATAACATTTCATTAAAAAATGACTTATATTCCATGGAAGTATTTTTAAGAGCATAATATTCTTTACTTATAAAACGTTTATTACAAAAATAAATAAATAAACGTTTATTACATAACATGAAGGAAAGAAAATGCAGGGGTTTTTTATTAAGTAATTTTGCTGTTATATTTTCAATTTTTTGAAATGTGTTAGTATGTGCATGTAATACATATAAGCATACAATTTAAAATTGACTATTGAAGATTTTCAGTTAAAGAAAATTTTTTTAGAGATGACATTCTGTTCAGGCACTGATTTGAAAACCTCTGAATTTTGTGTGGAAGTTTAAGTTCTATAGTATCTTTCTTAACAGTTGCCCCTCCATCTTAGATCACGTTACCACCAGAGAAAGCAGAAACAGTATTAAATGGTAAACACAGATGTTGACCCAAGCAGATGTTAAACGAATTAATTATACTTTGTGTGCTTGAAATGTCTGCATTGTAAAATTTAAATGATAGTTTTAATAGAACCTTTTTGCATATCATGAGATTTGTATTACCGATTCACCATTGCTATTAGGTGCCATGATTTATTAATCTGGTTTTCCACTGGCTAGCACATATTCAGAAATACACAAATATATATATATATACATTATATATACACACAGATATATACATTATTTATAAATACATATAGTTCTACCAAACCTATAAGTATTTTAAAAAATTATTACATAAGAAATCAGAGTATATTGGCTAAATATTGTGGGAGCTTCACTTCTGTTGGGCAATAGCTCTGTTCATTACCATTTTTATGTACCTTCACCTATGAGATTTTGAATTGAAGTGAACTTTTATTTGAAGGAGAGCTTTGAACTGTTTTCAGATAAAATTGGTGTTTTATGGTTGTCTTTCTCTTTTTTTATTTCTGACTTTTAAAATTTTAAATACTTTTTTTATTATAGACTCTTAGTATTTATTTTTGAAAAATTGGAATTAAATCTGAAATTAAGTGGGAAGCAGGTCACCTTTTAAACATTTTGTAAAATGTTTGGAAGGAGAATTTTTAGTACTAAAACAGTTGGGGTATGTGTAGATGGTAATGGAACATTTTATATTTTTATTATAAATAGCTAGGATTTACTAAAATAGCAGAGTTGTCTTTAGAAGAATGTATTTTAGCTTTCTTTGTTAGATATGTCATGATTATGTAAATTTGTATTTTAAGGTGTTACCTGTTATGTATATTTAATTTATGAATTATACTCTGTCTCATTATAAGAGGATCCTTAGGAGCTTTAGCTTTTGTAATATCTTGAGGATAAATTGAACTATTAATAGATATATTAGTCTGATCTTTTAGAATCTCAAGTATTCTAAAGTGTTGATATTTCTAAGATTTGTGAAAGTAACTTTTACTGTGGTAACATCATTGGAATTACTTTTTTTTTTTTTTTTTACATTAGTTAAGGTTTTCTTACCATTTTTTCTCTATTTTGTTTTGCTGTTCTTTTCCTCTAATTTTAAATCCAAGACAGGAAAAATGAGTGACTATATGTGAAATCTACAGTTAAGGGAACAAAAATTATGTTTGTAGCAGGGGTCAGCAGACCATGGCCCACTGGCCTAGTCTGGCCCACCATTGGCTTTTGTTAATAGTTTTATTGGAATACAGCCATACAAATGATCTGTGGCTACTTTCATACTAAAATAGTAGAGTATTAGTAGAGAGACTGTATAGTCTACAGAGCCTAATTTAATCTCTGGCTTTTTATAGAAAAGTTTTCAGATCCCTGAATTAGGTAAACAAAGACAATAAATATACTTCTGAATTTAATGTGTGAGTTGTAATTGTCACTTAAGATTTACCCCCCCCCCCCTTATTTTCTCTGTAGCGAGGCAAATCTACTCAGTGTAGATGAAGATGAGGATTCTGAGACCTCAAAAGGAAAAAAGGCAAGTGTTGCTTTTCTGACTTTTTTTGGTAAATTTTTTAGGTTATATACTAAAAGCTAATATATCAAATGAAGATTTTTCCATTTTTTAATTGAAATTCCCAACCACCCACTTACCCACCCCAGAGGCTAGTGTGTTCCCAGTTTCCTGTTTATTCCATCAGAGATTTTATGCATTATGAAGAAAATATATATTTTTTGCCCTACTCTCTTATATTAACACAGTACCATACTGTACATGCTATTTAGTCTTTAAAAATTTTTTTTAAAAAAAATTATTAGAGACCATCCATGAGTCCATTAAAAACACCCTTGTTCTTTTCCCTGGGTGTATAGTATTCCATTGTATGATGTATTGTTCTTGTCCAATACCACCATATTGAAGGATATTTATGGTGTTGTCCCCCTTTTCTTTTCACCCTGAAATAGTTAAGTCACCTCAGTATGGGTGATTTTGCATAAATACTAGCAAATCTGTAGGATGAATTCCTAACAATAGAGCTGCTGTATCAAGACATGTACACTTCTAATTTTGTTATACCTGATTTACACTTTTACCAGCAATGTCTGAGTATGCCTGTTTTCCCACACAGTTGTCACAGTTATCGATCTTTTGAGCTTTGTCAGCAAAAAACTGTATCTTGGTGTAGTCTTAATTTTCATTTCTTTTACTATAAATGAGGTTGAATGTTTTCATATGTGTAGTCCTTTATTTCCTTTTGGATAGTATCATTTAATATCCTTTGCCTATTTTTCTATTTAGTCTTTAGAATGTTATGATTCATAGGAATTCTTTTTATGTTGAGCCCAGACACACATTTTTGACAACTCTGAAATCTGTCTAGATGCATCTTATAATAATGGCATGACATGGTTTAATTAGAAAAATTTCTTTTGCACGTTAGTATTTACAATGATTTGAATCTTACAATGGTTTCCTAGGTTTGAATAAGTACAAAGTGTTGGAGAAATTGGCCCCTTGCTGTGATACTATCTGCTAATATTTTAAACGAGTTTTTTCCCACTAGTCTTTTGTCTTTGCTTTTGGCGATTATTGCTTTGGAGAACATTTTTTCTTATGTTGTCAAATATATCAAAATTGTTTTCCTTTTATGGGTTCTGGGTTTAGTTTCTTTGCTCCTAATGATGTTAACTTAGTTGCTTATTTGTTTTGTCCTATTAGATAAATAGTTTCACAATACCAATACAAATATAATTGCTAATAACGTAATTAAAATTTTTTTCCTTCTGTTTGCTTGTTAGTTTTTGGTGGCACCACCAGGTATATAGCCCACCAGGAATGTGTGTTTAAATTACTTGGGTTTTAAAAATTTTTTTATTTTATTTTTTATTTTTAAGATTTTATTTATTCATGAGAGAGAGAGAGAGAGGTGCAAAGACACAGGGAGAGGGAGAAGCAGGCTCCATACAGGGAGCCTGATGTGGGACTCGATCCCGGGACTCCAGGATTACACCCTGTGCCGAAGGCAGGCATTAAACCACTGAGCCACCCAGGGATCCCCTGTGGTTTTATTTAAAGTGAATTTTTAAAATATTTTTTATTTATTTTAAGTGATCTTTCCACCCAACCTGGGGCTTGAATTTACAACCCCAGGTTCATCTTCTCGGACTGAACCAGACAGGTGCCTCTAAATTACTGTGTTTTTAAATCAATTGAAATGATTTAAGTTGTTTTATAATTACACAATAAGTTGTTTTATAATTACACAAGAAATACATGATTCCAAAGTCCTATTTACAAAAGAAGTTTTATTAGAGAAATCTAGGTTTTATTTTGATTCCCTCTATCCTTTTCTCTTTCACTAATGGGCAACTTAAAAAAAAAATCACATGGATTTAGCCTTTCATTGTTCTTTTCTTTCATTTTTAATGGAATATACAACCCTTCTCAGAGAAACTATCCACACTGCTTATTACCTTGATTGTTTTACTTTAGCAGTTTGGTCTGTGGATCACTCCACTAGTAAAGTACTTAGAAATCTATATTATCTCTTTTGTTGTTACGTAGTATTCCAGTGAGTAGAATGAACAGTAGATATTTAGTTGGCTCCCTAGTGATGAGCAGAGGTCTTTCCCAGTCTTTTGCTATTATAAATAGTGCTTTAATAATGCCTTATGCCTAAATAAATAAATAAAGCAAACAAGCAAGCCAGCCAGCCTCATGCTTATGTCTTCTCATGTCTTTATAGTATATTTTGGGATAGATTCCTAGAATTGCAGTTGCTATTACAGAGGGTAAATTTACATGTAATTTTTCTAGTTATTGCTAAATGCCTCATTCATGGAAATTAGCATTTGCCATTCCCACTAATAATATATTTCTTTGTAACCTTGAGAAGTGTGTGGTCAAACTTCAATTTTTACCCATCTGACATAGCACCCTCTTCACATATTTCTTATACTTACCGTTGAATAATATTTTAGTGACTTTTAAGTTTAATCTCCGCCAATCTCTTTGTTTTTTCTTTCTCCCACAGCATCTCTACTTTGTTGTAATTAAAGAATTTATAGAATTTGAAGTTTTTCTCTTAGTACTCTAAAATTTTCATTTATAAAGTTACACTAAAAACCACAAGGTTTTCACATTGCAGTTTTCTCTAGCTTTTATTTTAACATCTTGATTGCTTAGAGTGCTGCTGTTAGGTGTTCTTCAAGTGGACAAAAATACAGTGTAGTTTGCAGGGAAAATAAAGGATGTTTTCAGTTACTAACTTCTGTGACATTGGTTTTCAATTTACGTGGTTTTTTTTTTTTCTTTGAAGATGCCCTTAATTTTTTTTTAAAATGCCTTATACATTTTTTTTAAATTTTTATTTATTTATGATAGTCACACACAGAGAGAGAGAGATGCAGAGACACAGGCAGAGGGAGAAGCAGGCTCCATGCACCGGGAGCCCGATGTGGGATTCGATCCCGGGTCTCCAGGATCGCGCCCTGGGCCAAAGGCAGGCGCCAAACCGCTGCGCCACCCAGGGATCCCTGCCTTATACATTTTTAAGGATGTAAGTGGGGATATTTTAAAATAAAACTTAAATTATGTTTATGTGTATCCAGTTATCTCTAAAGGTAATTCTAATTTGATACTCAGCATCATCTATTTTAAAAATACATGTACCATCTCTTTTTTGAGAGATATGTATTTATTGAAATTTAACATTAAATAGATATATATTTATTGAAATTTGACAGTAAATAATTGTCACTACATGGTTCTAAGTATTTTTTTACTGGATGGAATTATCCTTATAATTTATTAAAGATTCAAAAATATATTACAGGTATTTGTAATCATTGAATCTATTATGTAAAATTATATTGGAGGGCAGCCCGAGTGGCTCAGCAGTTTGGGGCCGCCTTCAGCCCAGGGTGTGATCTTGGAGACCCGGGATCATGTCCCATGTCAGGCTCCCTGCATGGAGCCTGCTTCTCCCTCTGCCTGTGTCTGTGCCTGCCTGCCCCCCGCCCTGTGTCTCTCATGAATAAATAAAATTAAAAAAAAATAATATTGGAAATGTATTTCTTAAGATGAGTAGTGCTGATGTTTTTCTTCTTTATTCATTTGGTTCACATATCCATGAACAAGTATTACTTATTGCTAGAATAAAACTTTCAGTAGCAGTTTTCTTCTTTTTCTTTTTTAAGGTTTATTTATTACAGAGAGAGAGTGCACATGCACAATTGAGTGTGGAGTGGGGAGGGGCAGAGGGAGAGGGAGAGGTAGAGAGATTCTCAAGCAGATGCCACTGGTAGCCTAGGGCTTGATCCCCAAACCTTGAGATCACAACCTGAGCCAAAACCTAGAGTCTGCTACTTAGCTAACTGTGCCTCTTAGGAGAAGGATAGAGTTTTGTTATAGCATTATCCTTCAGTTCTTTTCTTTTGAATTAAATGCCAAAAACCACATAGCAACTTAATATTTAAAAGTTAAAAATAATTTGTGATCCAGTCATTAGAGTTATTGCACTTCTGAATTTGGTATACTAAAAAGGCTTTATCAAATTTAACAAGTAGCCAATTATTATGCTTGCTACTTTTAGATTCCTTTTTTTAAAACTAGATACTTTCTTTTTTTTTAAAGATTTTATTTATTCATGAGAGACACAGAGAGAGAAGCAGAGATACAAGCAGAGGGAGAAGCAGGCTCCGTGTAAGGAGCCCCATGTGTGGGACTCAGTCCTGGATCCCAGGATCACACCCTGAGCCGAAGGCAGATGCTCAACCACTGAGGCACTCAGGCATCCCTAAAACTAGATACTTGAGAAATAATTTTAAAAATTGAAATCTTGTTAACTTCAGGATATTGCCTTTGCCATTATCATTTTTTTTTGTGAAATACTTTGTAATTTTTGTTTTGTGTATTTTTTTTAATATGGAACTGCATATTTTGTTCATTTACTCTGTGGAAAATACCTATTTATACTTTATTTGACAAGACCAGTCCATATGGTCCTGCCAGTCAATTAAATCAGATATACTATTTATCTGTAAATATTTGTTTTCAGTTTTCACTTCAAGTATACATGTTAGTTTGTATCTTCATGGCAGCCATTTCATTTCACTTCAGGTAGAAAATATGGCCTTGGTTTTGACCTGAGTTTGTTACTTGGTTGTAATAAGGCACAGCAGATTTCAGTCTCATTTTAAAAACTTATGCTTTCTTTGAGGTGTTCTCACTTGATTTTCTCCTTGGGTCAATGCTTTTCTTGATTATAATTGGAATAGAATATACAAAGCCAGTAAATGCAAATTTTTATCACTTTTGCTTTTAATTTTGCAGTGAAATTAAGGAAATATAACTTTGGTGTAGAATATCTAGTTTCTAACCTATGGTTAGAAGCATATTTAACAAAATATTTATAAAACAGGGAAAGATATGAAGACCTACTATCATTTTTTGTGCCAAAAGAGATTCCAGTATTTCCAATTGTTCCTTTTTGGAGATTTTTAGATTCTAATGCAATAGGTGAGACTTATGTCTTTCTTTTGTAGAACAGATAAAGGTCTGTTGGGAAGGGAGATACTGTATGAAGCCTTTTATACAGATGGGTTTTAAAGTAAATCAGTGTTAAGAAATTGTGAAAATGGAGATTGAGGGCTTAGGATTTAATTGCCTTAAAATTATTCATGCCTGTTTGCCATTTAGAAAGAATTTGTATATCCTTTTTTTTTAAAATTATTTTTTAATTTTTATTTATTTATGATAGTCAGAGAGAGAGAGAGAGAGAGAGAGGCAGAGACACAGGCAGAGGGAGAAGCAGGCTCCATGCACCGGGAGCCCGACGTGGGATTCGATCCCGGGTCTCCAGGATCGCGCCCTGGGCCAAAGGCAGGCGCTAAACCGCTGCGCCACCCAGGGATCCCTCTTTGTATATCCTAAGGGGTTACATATTTCTGGATTTTTAATGGCTTGTAGGTAATATTTGGTCCCTATGGATCATTGGTTTAAACTAATATAGCTCCTCTTCTCAAATGATAATGGAATTAGGAGAAAGCCTTTATTTTGATTAAAAATGTCTTAGTATTCTTCACCTTTCATAGAATAACCCTTTTGCCTTTGGCTTCTCTAGTTTCATTGTGCCTCTTTAGAGAAAGGATACATGTCTTTCATTAGTTGTGAAAATATTTTAGTCATTGTATCTGTGGATATTACCAAGATTTTACTTATTTATTCGTGAGAGACATAGGCAGAGGGAGAAGCAGGCTCCCTGCAGGGACTCAGTTGCAGGACACTAGGATCACAACTGGAGCCACAGGCAGACGCTCAACCACTGACCCACTAAGCTACCCCTAACCTGTAGTTTATATAAAAAAGGATAAAAGATAAATGGCAAAGAACAAAATCATCCCTATACCGTATCTAGGTAATTTCCTTCACTGTCTTTTAATTCACTAAATTTTGTCTTTAGCTTTGTCTAATCTGCTACTTATTATTTTTGTTGGGTTCATCTTTTTTCTTTTAAAAAATGTTTTAATTATTTAGTTATTTTTTTAAAGTAGGCTCCATACCCAGCATGGAGTCCATCCTGGGGCTTTAACTCATGATCCTGGGATTAAGACCTGAGTGGAGATCAAGAGTCAAACGCTTAACTGAGTGACCCAGGTGCCCCTTAAGGAAAAAAAAAAGGCATTTATCATTTGTAGAACTTCTATTGGTTCTCTTTGAAAATTTTGTTTTTTCCATGGTGTCTAATTCTTTTTTTTTTTTTTGTTAGCATTCTTTTTTGTTTCAATATCCATTTTGTTTTTAAGAATTTAAATGTCTTTAATGTCTAATCATTTTAAGTGTCTAATCATTTAACACAGGGAGCCTGATGTGGGACTTGATATCAGATCCTGGGATCATGCCCTGGGTCCAAGGCAGATGCTCATTCACTGAGCCACCCAGGTTTCCCCACATGCAGCCTTTGAAATAGTCTAAATTTTGTAGTTGTATCATGGCATCAAAAGGCTATGAAATTTGATCAAAATGATTGGACTATTGGTGAAATACTTTCATTCACTTGTATTTTGATGCTGTGCTATCTACTTTACAACACTCTGAGTAACAAAAAGTGTTATATAAAATTTACTATTGTATTTCATTTTGAGAACATCATCAAATACACTTTCTGTTATGTTAACCAGAATGCCTTCTTTATTAAGCTCTCTGAATAAGAAGTTCAAGTGTGGCAGTTGTTTGCCATTTGCCATGCATTACTTTATTGATCTTAATTTCTTATTTATTTTATATTTTAATTCTTATTTAAATTCACATTTGTTAACATATAGCATAGTATTGGTTTCAGGAGTAGAATTTAGTGATTCATTGCTTACCTGTAACACCCAGTGCTCATCCCAACAAATGCCCTCCTTAATGCCCATCACCCACTTAGTACATCCTCCCCCATTCTCTTCCCTTCCAGCAACCCTCAGTTTGTTCTCTGTAGTTACTAGTCTCTTATGGTTTACCTCTCTCTCTGTTTTTATCTTATTTTCTTTCCCTTCCCCTATGTTTATCTGTTTTATTTCTTAAAATCCACCTGTTAGTGAAATCATACAGTATTTGTCTTTCTCTGACTTATTTCACTAAGTGTAATATATTCTAGTTCCATCCACACTGTTGCAAATGGCAAGGGTTCATTCTTTTTCATGGCTCTATTCCATTTTATATATATATATACACCACATCTTAACCATTCATCTGTCTATGGACATTTGGGCCCTTTCCGTAATTTGGCTATTGTTGACAGTATTGCTGTAAACATTGGGGTGCATGTGCCCCTTCAAATCAGCATTTTTGTATCCTTTGGATAGTAGTGCAATTGCTGGGTTGTAGGGTAGTTCTATTTTTAACTTTTTTTTTTCAAAAAGATTTTATTTTTATTTGAGAGAGAAAGAGTGAGCATACGAGTGGGGTTAAGGGTAGAGGGAGAAGCAGATTCCCCACTGAGAAGGGAGCCTGATGTGGGGCTTGATCCCAGGACCCCGGGATCATGACCTGAGCCAAAGGCAGACGCTTAAACTGACTGAGCCACCCAAGTGCCCTTATTTTTAACTTTTTCAGGAACCTCCAGAAGGTTCTCCAGAGTGCTGCACCAGTTTTCTTTTCTTTTCTTTTCATTTCTTTTCTCTTTTCTTTTCTTTTTTCTTTTCTTTTCTTTTCTCTTTTTTCACACCAGTTTTCATTCCCAACAATAGTGCAAAAAGGGTTCTCCTTTCTCTGCATCCTTGCCAACAGCTGTTGTTTCCTAAGTTAATTTTAGTCATTCTGACAGGTGTGAGGTGGTATCTCATTGTGGTTTTGATTTATATTTCCCTGGTGATGAGTGATACTGACCAATTTTCCATACTTCTGAGATTCTTAACAGGATATGTATCAAAGTTATCTGAAACAGTGGCTTTTCCATGTTAGTGTACATCAGAATCACCTGGAAGGTTCAATAAAAAGATTGCTGAAACCCATTTTGAAAGTTTCTAATTTAGATCTGGAGAGGGACTTGCTAATTTGCATTTTAAAGTGTTCCAAAAGGATGCTGGTTGTGTTGGTCTAGCGAACCACACTTTGACAACCATTCATTGATTTAGGGCATTTTTTTTTTTTTTTTTCAAAATAACATGGGAGTGGTCCTAGGTCACAATAACTGGATAGGCCTAAGTTTTCTCAGCTAAATGCATCTTAATAACCAGTTTATGATAAAGTAATTTATGGATTTATGGAGCTTCTTTTTTCTTAATATAATGGGGGGGGGAGGGGTAGAGGGAGGAACTCTCAAGCAGACTCCCTGCTGAGCATGGAGCCTGATAACGGGGCTCAGTCTCACAACCCATGAGATCATGACATGAGCCAAAATCTAGAGTCCAGTGCTTAACCAACTGAGCCACCCAGGTGCCCCAATTTATGAGCTTTCTAAGAGAAGATACATGTATTTCTAATTGAGTGAGAACTATTGGTTACTGAATTCTGACCTATATGCTCATTCCAGGGCTGAGCAATTTGTGTATATTTTGGTTAATGCATGAAATAATCCCATGATTACAAGGAAAGTTACCTGGCTAGAAAGACAAGTCTGTAGATTCTGAAATTGTTATCTTTCCATGGTAACGCTGTTATTTCCTGTGAGAAAGGGTCCCCAATGCAAAAATGATTGTACTTTGTTTATAAATGAAAGAGAGTGATAATTCCAGTATCTTTATCCCCAATGGTTTTTTTTTTCCTGTTATCAGTTGTTTCTCTTGGTTTTGATCACATTGCCTAATTTCTTTGAGTTTGCTATTAATGGTAACTATTGCATATGAAAAGTCAAAGGGATAATTTGAGGCCTAGAAAATTACTTATTTCTGGAGTGGATATTATTTACTTCTGTCTAGTACTAGGAGCATTAATAATCTCAGTCTCAGATCAATCACCTTAATTCAGTGGTTCTCCAAGTATGGTCTCTGATTGGCAATATCAGCATCACTGATACTCACTAGAAATGCACATTATTAGGCCCATCCCAGACCTAATAAGAATAAACTGTAAAGATTTGACACAACAATTTAACAAATCATTGAGGTAATTCTGATTTATACTAAAAATTTGAGAACTGCCTTAATTGAACTGAGGGTCAAGTTGATTAGAAGCTGTATTTCAATCTATATGAAGGCTGTTATTCATAGGATATAATTCTGATTCAAATTTTGAGGGGCTTACAAAGCCCTTCATATATGGTGGATCTTCATCTCTACTTTTTGTCTTTCTAGCTCTCTGTTGAAAGTTCAGCTTAGCCTCTCAACTACATCTTCTGGAATCAATAGATGCCTCAGGGGAAAATATAAATCTGAGCTCAGATCCCTGAGTTCCTTGTTCCTAATCTTAATTCCTAATTCTTTATTGCTTTCAGAGCCCTCAGATGTCTCAAACACAAATATTTTTAATGTGTCTTTTGTCTAGCTTTTTTCCTAGTTTTCAGATAGTAGAAGGAAATTGATCTTCATTACCTAATCTGCCATTACCAGAAGTGGAGGAGTCTGAAGCCCATGGCTGTAAAAGATTAGGAAGTAAAGAAATGTCTCAAGGAGGAGAAAGTGATAAGCACTGTATCAAAATAGGTCTTTTTTTGGAATTTTATAATGTTGATATGCTTAAAATAAGAATGGTGTTGGCACAATGAACTCTGTACTCAGGAGATCTTTTTTGTGGGAGTTTTTTTTTAGGGGAACTGTTAGGTTTCTGTAGAGATCATTTGGGGGGAGGGAAGCCATGTTCCTTTCTTCTTGAGACTATATTTTATAAATGAATGAAAAATAAAATAAAATATTTGACTATTGCTTCAAAATAAAGCTTCGAAAATAATGATTTTTAAAGTGTCGTTTTGGGTAAATTATCACTAAGAACTGAAGACTTTTGTCTCAATGAGTCTGAAAGCTTTTATTGAATGTCTGGTGCAATGAATATTCCTACATATTTGTGTTATCCTTAGGAAAAAAAAGTATTGCAGTTGAATTTTCCTTAAATTCATGCCAGTGTCATCCCTCTCTCCCATCTCCGATGGCTGGTACAATTGTTACAGCTTTTTAAAAAAATAGGTTTTCAAGTAATCGTATTATGGTGTTTATTGAGTCTTCAATGTTTATGGATCTTTTTACAGTTAAATCGTCAGTCTGAAATTGTTTCTACCAGTTCTGGTGATCCCTGGAAGACATGTGCAAGACGAAACAAGGCTGAAAATTTAAAACCTTTGAAAGGCAACCCCATTGGGCTTAACATGTTGAGCAACAATAAGAAATTGAGGTATAGGCACTTCACTACACATTTCTATAGAAAAGAAAGGGTTTGACATAAAAAATTAACTACTTTTGTAGTTAATTGGGCAGTTGACCCAACCTATACCTTTTCTTTTCACTTTATTAGCCAAGAGGTAGAATTGCTTCAGGGTGTGGATTTTTTGCTTTGAATCTTGGGATTAAGGTTGATTGCAGTGATTTCTTGGTTCTGAATAAAAATATTTCAAGAAAAGTTTCAATAGAATAGGATTTCATAAGATAAGCTTGCTCTCATATAGTTAGTAAAATCTTGGTCATAGTATTAGGAGTAGAAGGCACTGGAGGTAGACTGGTTCTGTCTCCTTTAGAGGATACATAATCAGAATTGTCTCATAAGAGACTTTTTTTTTTTTTTTTTAAGATTTCTTGTTCTTCTCTTCTAGATACATCCCACCTTTCCTTAGTGGTAGTCATAGGGAACTACTTTTACTGGTATGATTGGGCTTTACGTCTCCCAAAAATAGGGTTGAAAATCACTGTTTCATTTTAATTTTGTCAATATATAGATAGAAAACTGGGGTACATAAAGGCTAAGTAACTTTGAAGTCATATGCTGTTCTTCATTTTTTAAAAATGTCAACTTTGAAGAAGTAGAATTAGAGACTCCACTTTTTTTTATAATTCGTACATTTGATTTTTATTTTGGCATTTAAGAAAATTTTGTAATATTATGGTTTAAAAGCTTTTTATATGGATAGTCCCTAATAGAGAAGAAGAAAATGCCAGAATTAATTTATAAGGTATTTTATAGTGCAAAACATTCATTTAGGATTCCTGATTTCTTCCTTTCTTTTTTTTTTTTAAAGATTTTAATTTATTTACTCATGAGAAACACAGAGAGGGGGAGAGAGAGAGAGAGAGAGAGAGAGAGAGAGGGAGGCAGAGACACAGGCAGAGGGAGAAGCAGGCTCCATGCAGGGAGCCTGATGTGGGACTCGATCCCTGGTCTCCAGGATCACTCCCTGGGCTGAAGACGGCACTAAACCGCTGAGCTGCCAGGGTTGCCCCGGATTCCTAATTTCTATTCTAGTGTTCTTTTACTCTGTATCTTCTTTCATGAATTGTATTGGAAACATTCCAGAGACAAATTCAGAAAAGTGGAAAATTCCTAATGGACAATTTAACATGGTCAATTGAGTTGATATATAGTTTTTAGTCTGAAGATTTTTATGTGTATATATGTACAGATTTATTTTGCATATATGTATGTAATTCTCCTCTGTTCAGATTACTTTTTGTCTCTTGCATCTGCAGTGAAAATGCACAAAATGCATCAATATGTTCTGGAACTGTAGTTCATGGTAGACGTTTTCATCATGCTAATGCACAGATATCACTAGTAAAAACAGCAGCCCAAAGGTAAGGATTCAAATTGCCTTTGTTTAGTAATATATACCATCCTCTTTAATAGTTTTGCACTGTTTTTTTCTTTTCTTTAACCATTTTTTTTTTTTTTTTTTTTTTTTACTTTATGGGACTTTATTGCGTTTCTCTTGTCTGTAATGAGATATTCCTGTCTCTGAAGTAATTCATGTCCTAGATTTTTATTATTTTATATCTGCTTTTGAATAAATCACATTCTGTAAATAGAAAAATAAAAGCCTTCCTATTGCATTATATTCCAGTTAAATTAATCTGATTTTACAACGTTGACAAGAAATCTTCTGCTGGTAGTTTAGCTCTGATGAGTAAAAACTACAGTACTTTCTACTGTGCTACTTACTTTTTAAGATTTATTGGATTTCATAGTAATAAAATAAATCACATTATTAGTTTTAACTGAGAAAATTTTGTGTTTCAGTAGGTTTGGATGTTCTCATTGATCTTCAAAGTAATACTTGAACCTTGAAATAATGAAAGTAACAGTGGGGAAAGCTTAGTGTTTGAAATATGATGTTACAAAATTTTAGTTGAATTTCAGTTCTGAGTCAATTTTAATTGATTAAGAAATTCTTAGGCTCCAACAATAAAATAATTTTGCGGTATGAATAGTTGTGTAAAGTGTTTTTATAAGTAGTAAAGTTTAAAGATTTGGTATATATGCTAGATGCTATTCTTCATTTTTTAAAATTGTCAATCTAGATTGTTGCTCATTCAGAAAATGTGACTCTTAGAAACCCTTGCTATATTTACTATGTACATAGATTTGCTATAGCATAGATTTTTAACTTAAAAACCTTAAATCTTTCTCATACTTTAGAATAAGATCTTTCTTTTGCATAAATATATTATTTTATCATAGATAAACATAAGATCATAATATTTGAGAAATGCAACTAAAAAGAGAACTTACTGCACATACCAAAAAATACCAAAAAATTGGCTTCTCTTACTGTAAAGTATATAAATCAAGCTCTCTGGCCAAACAAATGGAACAAACATGAAACTAAGTAATAAAAGGAGAGTAATTAATGGGAAGGCAAAAAGAGAAGACACAGTATTTTCACACACTGATCATGTTGATAGAATCCACTGCTGACAAAGATTTGTCTTTTTGATATTCTGAAAATGTGGTCCTTGTTGAAATACTCATTCATATTTTATAATCACATGATATATTCTACAACCAAAATTATTACTGCTTTTGAACTTATTTATTAGTTTGGAATTATTTGCAGTGCAACCTATTCTTTCCATCCCTGCTCTCATCTTTGGTAATGTTAAAAAACTGATTTCAGTCTGGAAATTGGTTTGTGCTTTGTTTTATTCTAGGTCTTGACACCTATTTTACCTCGCATATATATTATTGCTGTCTGCATAAAAGATTAGATTCTGTGAAGAGGAAATGGCATTTAGTAGTAAAATATTATTTCTTCAAAAAAAAAAAACAAAAACCCAAAAAACCAAGCTGAATTAGTTTTTATTTAGAGAGACATCCTGAGTGAAAATCCTTGACAAGAACAACTAGGGGCAGTAAGGAAAACTGAAAAATCATGTCAGGACAGATGCTATTTATCCTTGTCCCTTATTTATAGAATAAACATTTCTTATTCCTACTATGTTAATGTCATTAAGAAGATTTTGACATTCAAAGACAATTCATTGAGAGTTTTTCTCATTTTCTTCATTCAAAATTATTGAGTGATTTTATGCTACGTGCCACACATAGATGAGGTATAGAGTAGTTAAAGGTGACTTTGACAAAATCCCTCCTTTCATGCTCAATTTTGACTAGGGTAGAGGATAGAAAGACAAGTAAAAAAAAAATAATTACATGGTAAGCACAGTGTAGTAGACACAGTTTGCATAGTGCTATTTACAGAGAAGGGAGCTGTGAAGAATTCACAAAGCATGTATTAAAGAAGCTTTGGAGTGTAGTAGCTAGAAGAGAACCCTCCATGTTGTAGGACTCACATCTTCAAAGGCATGAAGAAAGCCTTCACCTAAGATGGTTACTACCAAACCTTTGTTGTTGTTTTTCATTTGTTTAAACCTTTAGTTTTAATTAGTATAGTGTTGGCGCAGTTGTCAGACTTCAGGTGAGGTGACCACCCTGGTTTTTACTGGCTTTTACAGCTCAACTCTTAATTTGAAATGAAAGGAAATGCCACAAATTGGTAATTCATACAGTCCTCTTGGAGCAGGAGATATAATTTGTCTTTAAAAAGTAACTCCTGCATTTTGAATAATTTGTAGTTCTTTAGTAAGCTATGAAAACAAATACATGACACTTTTAATCTGAAGGGAATAAATGGAGATTAATATATCTGATTAGCTACTATTTGGGAGAACATTACATTTCAATCTATTTTCTTAGTGCTACTACAAATGTTAGTATAAATCATATTTAGAAGATAGGTTGCTTATGTACTAGTAGTAAAGGTGGGGGGTAGTCTTATTATAGAAAAATGAAATGCAGAAATTTAAAAATCTATATATCATTATACTATCTCCATCCCTAACTTCAGTGAGACTTGCTAAAAGAGCATATTTACTGGTTTATGTTTTATTTACGTTTTCACTTTTTTTTGTTTTTGTTTTTTATTAAGGATAGGTGAAAAGACTTGTAAGGACCGTAGGGGAAAATGAATGTCTACAAAAGCATATATAATCCATAAATGGGAAAATGGGCTCCTGGAATAAGCAAGATTTAATTATTAATGAAAAGCACACCTTGAAAGAATTTTTGAAGTCTTAAATCAGGTCATGGATACCAGAATCAATCAATCTCTCTTTTTTCCTTCCTTTTTTAAAACATTTAAGAACGCTAGTACAGCACTAGTACAAGAATGAAATAGTCCAACAAGAATGTAAGTTGACATTTTAAAAAGTCCTACATTACTAATAATGGCTTCCCTCTCCATTTTTCAAAAGCTTTTTTTATTATTATTATTTTTTTAATATGTATGCTCCTCTAGGTCAGGACTTGATAATAAACACATACTAAGGAATCTTGTGGAAGCACAGTGACTTACAAATTAGATACTATATCATAATAAATGTATTTTCTTCAAGGATAAGAAAAATAAGCATGGGCATATATATATTTTGTTTTGTGTTTTTTGTTTTCTTCCTTAACTCCCTTGGTTTATTGGAAAGAACCAAACCTGTTTCTTCTACTGCTACTCTGTCTTCTACCTCTTTCCTTTACTCTATACAGGTGAGTTTAAAAAAACAAAAACAAGAGACTACTAAACTCTTCTCACTTCTTGGGCACAACAGTGTAAAGCTAGATGGCTGTATTAGGTATTAATATCTAACTTTTGGTTTTCATTTTTTTTTTCTGGAAATAGAGGTCCAGTAGAAATAAATAGATAAGTTGGACTATACTTAAACTATATATTCGTTTTATTTATTTTAATAGGGGTATGGTAGTATTCCCTCACTGTTTTGTCATTTATCCAACATAAATTTATTTTATACAGATTATCCTGTTTTGTTTTTTGTTTTTTTTATGGTAAGGTAAAATTTCTACTGTGGTTTCATGTAAGCTTATAATTCTTTTTTTTTTCTTTTTCTTTTTTTTTTTTTTTACTATTGAAAACTTAAAATAAGAGTTTCTTTTCAGTGTTGTTTATGCAAAACCACATAACTTTTTTTATTTTAATTTGCCAGGATTGATATTTTACTTGTTTGTTCCATGCTATAGAAATATGAGAATAATATAAGCACTCAGGGAATTTGTAAACAGTGTTTGCTTACAATTAGTTCTGAATATTTTGATCATTTTATAATGATGAAGAATAATTCTAAGATATGAATCTTATCCTAGATTAAAAGTTTTCATAATTTTACTCTTGAGTAATTGATACTGATAGCTTTTTAAATTTTCCATAAACTGTGGAGAAGGATGGACCTGCTATACATTGGATTTTTTATTAAAGGCTAGGATTTTGAATCTCAGGCCTTGCCTTGTATCCAAAACTATATACTGCTGTATTTAATTTATGGCTTTAATGCAAGTTTCAACCTTAAAAAATTTTTTTTTCTTACTCAGAAGCTAATTATCACACCTGGTAACAGAATTGGAACCACTAAAAATTTTATAACTTTCAGGAAATTGTTCTTTGAAGACTATTTACATAAATACTTTAAAATAACATATCTTCAAATGGTTGATGGTCAAATAAAGCTCTTTTCAAGAATCTTTCATCTCTTTGTACATCCTTTTTTCTTAAATATGTTTAGATATAAATTTTCTGTATTAACAAAAATTGAAAAAACAGTTTACATATCTGACAAGATTCTAAACTTAGTATATAACATATATATAATGTGTTTAAAATAAATTAATCACATTAGAGTTTGCCTTATTGACTGCAGTACTAAAACTACAATGATATATCAAAAATGAGGTCTTGCCTCTTACATTTTTTTTCTTTTTCATGTTTTAAGCAGTCTGGACCAAAAGGAAAGGTAAGCTTAATATTGATGACATTAGAGCATGGATATAACAGTACAATGTCAGATTATTTTTGTGCTTTGAAAAATATCCATTGAATTAGAGTTCATCATTAAAGCTTATTGATTATTTTAATAAATGGAAACATTAATGGCAGAACATGCTATTTGACTTATGTGGGTAATGTTTTACCACAGTTCTTAGTATGGTTATGTATTTATGCTGACGTGACTGCTTTCCTTTTAAAAGTGGAATATTTTAATGCCTTAGTAGTAAAGTTGTTTTCAGTTAATAGCATTAAAATTTTTCTTATTATATTTTATTGATAATACTTTTTACACTTTATGAGTTAGAATTGAGGGGGAAATGGAATTAGCATACCTTAAGCATGGTGTTAAAACTCTAAACATCAATATATTCCTATTTTGACCTAAAACAGAATTTATGATCACTATTTGTTCCCTTTGTAATAACATTGGTAGGCATATGTCCTTTAGCAGGAGTGTCGAATGACGTAAATAACACAGAAACAAATTTTTTAAGAATGCACATTTCTTTGAATAGTGCAATGATTGCAATTGTTTTAAAGCAAATGTTTGTAGGAATAGTTTCTCTCCTCAGTGTGTTATGTAGAATTTTTTGTGCTTGTACATCTGTTTTCTTTTATGAGAATCTCATAGCCTCTTATGAACCTCCCCACAAAAAAAAGTTAATAGCCCTTGTATTAAACCAATACTTTATGTAATTGGTAAAGGTTAAAGAAAGAACATTCTATAATTTTGTTTACTTATATAATTTTAAATTTATAATTTTTTAAAGTTGTAGAGAAATTAAAGAGGACAACTTGCGGTATTTTTAAAAATGCATATATTCCCCTTCCTTAATGAACACTAAGGTCTGAAATATAAGGATGATCCTGCCAGCAGAAAATTTAGGCATATTTTATAATTCTGAAATACTTCACAATTCTTACATGTTTTAGGTGAATGGGTTGTGCAGATATTTTACTGTCTGTCTCCTGGGAAAGAAAAACTATTTTTCCATTGTATCTATTTTTATCTTTGAGTAAAGCATTATTTTCTTCCGATGTCGATGAGTCATTTTATCTTTAAAATTGTTAACTCATGACTACATATTTTTTGGAAAACCATTAATAAGATTTTGAAAATAAAATTGCTGAAGAATGTATATTAAATAACTCTTTATACAATCATACACAAAACAGCCTCTTGGTTTATATAAATACTTTTCCTGTGTTATGCCAGATAAAATGTAAGTACTCTAATATTCTCAGATTAATATAAAGGTCTTAGATTATTCTGTTTTTCACAATAGTCTTGGAGGGTTTATACTGACTTTTTGCACTGTTTTGGTTTATGCATATTTCTGTAGTGGAAATTTATTCATTGATACATTCAGCAAATATTTCAATGACTTTATGTGCCAGGCACTATTCTAGGAGCAGACAGAAATCCCTAGCCTCTTGGAGCTTACATTCTTGTTGGAATAATACTAGAATAGGCATCAGAAGATATGGAATTGAGTAATCAGCAATACCATTAGACACATGCCTTACTGTAAAATGGGGATAATATTTGCCCATTTTAAAGGAGATTTGTGAGGAACAAGTGAGGTAATTATTTAAAACTGACTTACATAATGTAAAATTTGAAATTTCTGTAATAGTAATAGATCTTCAAATTCTTTCAGTCTTTTGTGCTAAGATGACTGGCAGAGACCAGATATGAAGCAGCAACTGTTTATAAAATACCTTATAATGAAAATACCCGAGTGTTTTATTCAGCAGCAGTTAAGTTGAACCTAGCCCATGAAACCCTTGGATTCTTATATAGAATTATGTTTATCTTTGTTGGAGATAAAGTAAGAGGAACTTTTGCATCAGTACATTTTACCCTTTGAGATGAAATAGAAATCTATACAACAGACAGTAAAGAAGGATGAAAGGAAACCATCAAGTCTGTCAGCTGTGACAGTAATTGTGATCGGGTTGAATATATTTAATAAAAGACCAATTGTTTGGATTAAACCCAGTTATACTATGTTTATAAGAATCACACATAAAGTAAGATTCTGTAAGGTAAAAAGGCTGTTTAGAATCACAAGAGAAGCAAACAGAAAACAGTATAATTTTAATAAAAACAGAATTAAGGATTAGTACTAAATAGGATGAAGGAGCAAGTTTTGTAATGGGCATAGGCTATAAAAGTATAACACCTTCATTTAAAATTTCCTTAAAATATTTAAAATGTATGAAGTTCCCAGTTAGAGGCCAGCAGTAGAAGATTTTAAATATATCTCTTGGAAAATTAGACTGATTTATGAGTTTAACATCAGTTTGGAATAATGAATTTTAACATTTGAATATGAATATATTGATTTTATAGAAATACATGTCTTTTAGATCAGGTGAGCAATGGAAAGAATAAATTGAGCTATCATTAAAATCCAGCAGAAACCAAGACAATAAAAACCCCGCACCCAGATCCTGGCTTTTAATACCACTCTCTCATAAAAGTAATGTGGAGAAATGGCTGATTCTAGGTTTGGGTTAGGGAAAACACAAAATGAATGTGAAGTGTTTTAGTGTTAGAAACCAAGCAACTACTCAAAAACAAAAGGGTCCTTGCCTCAACAGCACATGTACTAAAAATGTAACATTACAGAAAAGATTTTTATGGCCCTTATATAAGGATAAGTAGATTACGAAGCATTCTATATTTCTGTGAATTTTGTGTTTATATATATGTATTTTTTTACCAGAATAAAGAAAAAAATGATACCACATCAAGGGGACACAGGAGCCAACTGAAAGTGTGCCCAAAGACTAAAACTTCAACAATTGGATTATAACCTAAAGGATCTGATTGAGTAAATCGTTTATTTACTCAGCTATCCTAGGGTTTTACAAGCTACATAAAGTGAATTGAAGGAAATGGACAACTGTTTATTATAGAATTCTAAATAATTTGTGTAGATACTCCAGATTTCAGGAAATGGAGTTTACCCTCACCTCTTTTGTGTGCAGGACTGACTTGTTTATTTGCAGATAGAGTGTAGAAAGAGAAAAATAGTAACTCTAGAATGGAGAAACTTGGCAAACACTACCTTAACCAAATAATGAAGGTTAACATCACCAGTGATAAATTTTATGATATTATTATATACTTCCTGATATGATGTGATGAGAAGAGGACTTCAGATTTGCAATATCCTTCCCCCAAATATATAGCCTTTATCTAATTGTGAGAAAAACATTAAGAGTGACCCAGGTTGAAGGGCATTCTACAAAATAATTGATAATTCTCTTCCAGAATGCCAAGGTCATGAGAGATCGTATAAGACTGGGTAACAGAGGAGGCTAGAAAGACAATACAACTAAAAGCAGTGAATCCTGGATTGGATTCTGGTTCAAAAAAAGGATATTAGTGGAATAGTTGGTGAAATTCAAATAAAGTTTAGCATTTAGTTAATAGCATACTGGTGTTGGTTTCTTTTTTGACATATGTATAATGCTGAAGGTGCTAACTTTAGGAGAAACTGGGCGAGGGATATAATTCTGATTGATTTTTCAACTTTTCTGCCAATCTAAAATTATTCCATAATTAAACTTATTTTAAAAAACTTTCAGAGCTGAGGCCTAAGCTTTAATAAGCAGAGCATTTTGAGGTTATTTGAAGTATTCTGCACAGAAGAAAAAAAACTTTCCAATTGTTTTATGCAGCTTACAAAGTGTGGGTCCGTGAAATTTTGTTTTGTTTTGTTTTGTTTTTAAAACTTCTACACAAAACACAAACTCTCACAAGCAAAAAACAAAACAAAACAAAAAAACCCCAAAAAACAAACCCTACCTTCTAGATAACAGATGACAGGGAAGTTTCTATGCTTCTGCTTGATTTGAAGTGAGAAAGAAATATCCACTGAGAAAACCTAGGCTTCATACGTGTTTGGAGTTTTAAATTTTCCTATCTGTAGGGTGATGGAACCCACAAACCAAGAAATTAACATAAAATTTGATTTTTGATCATCTAACAAAATTTTTTAAAACCTTAAGTTTATTTTTTTAATACAGATTTTTTTACTTTTAATTTTTATAGAATATAACTATTAAATTGGGTATGAAATTTTAAGAGTATTAAAAATTACCACACTCCCTATAAGAATCCCTGTTTGACCACAATATTTTACTTTTTAAAATACCTACTTCAGGGGCACCTGGCTGGCTCATGTAGTAGAGCATGTGACTCTTGATCTTGGGGTGGTGAGTTCGAGGCCACGACGGGTGTGGAGTCTTGAACTCTCACATCCCTGAGATCCTGTTCCTGGTTTTGTCTCTGTTCTAAGTCTTCATCATCAGGTCTTTTTCCTCTGGACATGAAATCCAGATCTCCGATTTTGAAACCAAATTTCTCTGGAATGCCAATTTCTTTAGCAAGTTGCTCTCTGCTATCAAGGGTTGTCCGTAAATGCCTCAATGAAGGTGTAAATTGTGAGGAAGTCTTCTCTACTTTGAATATCCTCTTCAGGGTGATCCTGGGCTTGGCTTGATTCTAAGTCCTCATCGGGTTCTGATTTTTTCTGGCACTGGTGTCTAGCTCTTAGATTCTGAAACCAAATCTGAATTCCAGACTCTTCAGTGTTGACTTTTAAAGCCAGTCTTCGTTTGGTAGGTAGCATAACCTGGATAAGGATTTTGGTCAAATGCCTTGAAGAGGATTTTTAGTTGATCTGTGAATTTGGTACAGCATGTCTGTGACTGATGGCTGTGGTCTTGTTTGGAGAGTTGTCTTCGGCCATGTTGGAAGAGAGTTCTGAAGTCTTAAGGATTCAAAAACTAAATTTTATAGAATATAAGATACTTTGTGGCTGGGAAGTTTTCAAAATTTTTCTTGTCAAAGTAATACTACTTTCATCCTGAAATTCTTGTATTAAATTTTAAGGTATGCTTTTATTTCAATAATTTATTCATACATATTTTGGAAAGAAAAATTAGTTTTCCCTATTTATATAGGTAGAGAAACACATAGAAAATACTAATATGGCCATAGGTCTGGAAATGTTACCAAATATAAAGAAAAATTTATTAACACTACATTATAAAACATGATAGTCATGGATTATATGATATGTGGTGTTTGTTCTTCATTAGCAGAATGTAGTTTAATGCACTGTGTCAAAATTGCAAAGAATACAGCGTGTTTAATGCAGCAGTTTCACCCGTCCCTTCACATGTATGATTGTTGTCTTAAATGATTTATGTCAGTTATTACTGAACAAACCTGAATATGTAGCATACCCCAGAATGAATAAGCAGGTTCAAAATAACAAAATCCAAAATATCTGTGTTTTCAGATTTTGTGCCCATTCTCTGTCAAATAATTATTTTCTGTGTTAATAATCCTTAGTATTTAAGAATGTATACTATTTGTGTTCTACACTATTTTAAAAATAATAATTTTTAGAGTTTACCATGATCGTATCATCATACTTTGCTTCAGATTCATTGCCTCTGTTGCATTTTTAAAGTTTGTATCTTTATTTTTCCAAAGGGAAGAGTTATAAAAATTAGAGATTTAAAAAAACGGTTGAGTTAAAGATAAGACTACAATATATCCTCTTTGGTATGAAAATGTATGGAATATAAAAACATGAGTTTTATTTTTTATTTTAAGTTTAGTGTAATTAGCTAAAAACCTACCTTCTTTATTAGTGCTAGTAGTACTATTATCTCTAAGGCAAATTCTCATCTTTCAACTCCTATCCTCATGAATCTTAAAAATTTTTTCATGGTTGAAATTGCCCAGTTGTACAAATACGCTGCTTGATAATCATGAAAATTCTATTACTTAACAGTATTGATGCAATTTGCTGGATTTCAGATTCTGGCATTGCTATTTAATAGTTATGTGAGTATAGGCAAGTTAACTGACCTTATTGTGCCTCAGTCTCATCTGTAAAGTGCTAAAAATAGTATATACTTCATAAGGTAATTGTGAGGATTGTTTAATAGTTATAAAGCTCTTAGAATAGTACCTGGCACATGATGCTCACTATCTGCTAACTGCTATTATAAATACACTACTGTCACTACTCTTAACTATTTTCTTGTTTCATTCCCATATTTTTTTTTGAGTGCTTTGATTTTTATTACATAAGAATATGAAATTTCTTTTAGAAAAATTTATTTATGGTTTTTGTTTAATTGTATACTCTTATAGGTGTTGAATGCTAATGTGTATGAATTTACAAATAATAATAAAGCTGCTTCTATTTTTAATTCCTTGGCTAAGTAAGATGGGAATATTTTTAGAAGTTTTTAAAGTATTATTATATCTTCATAATATAGTCATAGTACAAGACTAAAATATAAAATACTTCATATTTCTGGTTTTGTACATAACATTTTTTGTGCTGACTTTGAAATGTCCTCAAGGCCAGTATCTCAATAGCCATTTATTCCTTTAGTCATTGACTTGTTTTTGAATAACTAAAAACATTTAGAGCAAAATTGGTCAAATTGGTTATTATTAAGCTGATTTTTTTAATTTAGAAAATGTGTGACAGTGAAATAATACATGTTCCTTTTTTTATGTGGTTTTTTTGAATTGATTATGAAGACAATTCCAAAAGAAAACTAAAGTTTTGTGCACCATATAACTTTGGTGACTACTCTGAAACGACAATGATTTGGATTCATTTATTATTAACTATATATTTGAAAATCTGCTTGCTATGGGCTTTGATTAACAGTCTAAATAAAATATGGTCACTGTTCTTAGGGACCTTACAATGTAATAAGCTTTAGTATATCTTATAATACAGTTTTATTTTATAGTGTCACTTTTTTTTATTTTGGCAAAGAAGCTATTGTTTTCTTTTAATAAACATATTGTAAGTATTTCCTCAGCCTTTTCGTTTTGAAAATATTTTTTTCTGTTAGAATAAAGCTATATAAATTTCCTTTTTTAGGAAAGAATACCCACCTCATGTCCAAAAATTTGAAAATAATTCTGTAAGGTTGAGTCGGCCTCAAGGTGTTGGTAAGTGTGTACAGTTTTATTTGTTGACACCTGTGAAGGGTTTCAAATAGTTGTATGAAAGGTAGAAATAGAGATGGTTTTAGAATATTCCCAAGTATAATAGATACATGTAGAAAAGCATTTTGAAATCTTACTTAAAATTTTTGTGACCTGAAATTATCAGGGTGGTTGCACAATCAGGAGATAACAGTGTGAAACCTTTTTTTTAAATTAGCATTTTCATTAAATTCAGGATCCACGTATGAACTCTAGATGGGTTATAGCTTCAAAATTGTGTTTTGTTGAACTGTATTATAATTATAATCTTTCATGATGTAATTTTCTTGTTTTAAATGGTTATGAGCCTAAAATTTAGAATATATTAGGCAACCACTGAATTTAAGAGACCATTGCCAGGGCAGTTGGGTTGTAGATGTTGGAAATAGTCGTGGGTAGAAATTTTTATTTTCATTGAAATAATCTTTTAATGTACTGATATTAGTGTAAAAATAAAGGCAAATAACATTTATGGAAAGTGTTTCACTATCAAATTGATTTTTATTATCTAGTGATTCTTAATCTGTGTGTCTATCTTGTTTGTCCCAGGCCTTTTCTTGCTTAAACCAGGACTTCTGGTTTTATCCAAAATTAATTTAAACAGCTGTCTTTTCCTGGTAGCTAAGAGTTTGTTTTTTAAAGCACCCATATTGTTTGCTACTCTGAGTGGAAATCTTTTATTTGTATATTAAATGTATCCCTATTTTATGAAGAGAGTATTCCAGATTTATCTTCATCCTTTCTTAATAACTTGGCAGTTAGGTATGTGAATTATATTTGGCAGTACATGGGCACTACATTAAATTTATTAATAATGACTACCCACTTCAACATTCATTCTGTTATACCTTAAATCTTTTTTGAACTCTGTACTGGATACTGAGTCAAATGCTTTGTATTCATAATTTACTTTTATCCTAGCTCATTATCCAGGATCCTTTAAGCTAAATTTAACTTTACCTGCATTGTGTACAGAGGAAACTGAAACACAGAGGAGTTAGACAGGAGTTAGCTCAGGGACACAGAGGTGATAATGCAAAAGCCCATACCATTGTGCTTTACTGTTTTCTTACTAGATCAGAAAGAAAGTTATTTCTAATCCTCAGAGGAGTACTGCATAATAGGTATTATCATTCCTATTGCACAAGTGCATTTTGGTAAGTTAAGTGATATTATCTTCTAGTTTTAGATATGATTCAGCCCCAGGTTTGTTACAAATAATTTTTAAAGTTTATTTGACAACATTCATTAAGTAGATAAAAATGTTTACATTTTTTAAAATTTTGAATCATTTTTGACTTACACAAAAGTTGTAAAATCAGTACAGAGTACCCATTTACCCTTTACCAGCTTCCCCTCTTGTAACAGTCACAGAAGTACATTTATCAAAACTAAGAAATTGGCATCAGTATAACATTCTTAACTAAGCTATTTCACCAGTTTTTCATTAATACTCATTTTCTCCTCTAAAATCTAGTTTGGCATTTCATACTACATTATTTGTCATGTCTCTTAAGTTCGTCTGACAGTTTTGAAGAGTAATGGTCAGTTACTTCATAGAATGCCTCTCAATTTGAGTTTATGTGATGTCTTACGATTAGGTTGAAGCTATGCATTTTGGAAAGACACAAAAGTGATGTGTCTTTTTAAAACACATAACACCAAGAGTGATGTTGATGTCTTTCTATGTTAACTACCATCTCATGGAGTTAGATAGTTTCTGCTGGGTTTCTCCACTGGAAAAAATATTTTTTTCTTTGTATTTAATAAAGATCTTGAGAAGATACTCTGAGACTATGCAAATACCCAGTTTTTTCTTAAGCTTTCACCCACTCACTTTAGCATCCATTGGTGGATCTTGCTGGTAAGTAACTATTATTACATGGTGTTTATCTAATGATAAATTTCTATTTTCTTCTTCATTTCTTTTACATTAATGGGAATTATTGTGTAGGGAAAAGCAGTATCTTCTCTCTTATTTATTCGATTATTTCTAGCTGTGGGCTCAGGTAAAATACACTTGGTATATTTAACTCATGAACTTTGTCACTTTTGTATTGGGTTAGGTACATGTGAACTTAAGTACAGGGTGAATAACAATGTTATAATATTGCATATATTGTTGCATGAAGATTGCATTTTATTTTAGGATTTTCTTTGGAGATATGTTTTAAAACATTGAGAGTTAAAGACAACAACAACAAGAGAAAGCATTGAGAGTTCAAACTCCAGGATTTGTAGTTGCTGGCATAGCACCTGGAATAATGTTCTAAAAAGAAATAACTCACTGTCTTTTTATAGTTCTTAACATCTAAGATGATTTTTCCCCTTTATTTTGCATTTAAAAGACAATATAAATTTTGATAAGTTACAGTCATATATCAGCACTTAGTAGCATTGACAAGCAGTTTTCTGGGATTAAAATTAAAGCTTGTAAACTAGTAAGTATAAATTTTGGTCAGATCACATAGTTTGTTGCTTCATTTGTTTGGTGTTCTTTTTGTATTTTTCTAAATATACAGAATAACAACAACCGTAGAGCTTTAAGTTAAGATCTCTTATTTCTTTTCTGTTTTTGTTCTTGTCAAAGAGAATTAATAGACATTGAACATTTAGTTATATTCTTAATTACATTATGATTACAACTTAAATATCTGATTTACACTATTTAACCCACGTGTAGGAGAAAATATACTGTCATTCTTAACCAGTCTGTGTGTGTCTTCCATTAGCATCTTAATATATAACTTCCCAAGTTTTTTCTGTGCTTATACATTTTATTAAAACATTCATGCTTATATAATATTCTATAACTTGCTTTTTGACTTTGTTGTGATATAAATCTGGTTTCTATACTCTCATTAAAAGATAATGGAATATCAGGGAAAAACCAGTCTGGGAAACACAATCAAAAGAAGCCCAAGAATCAAATGGATGAGTTTAGTTTTGGTGGACTTCTTTACAAGCTAATATATCCAAATCTCTGTAATTACTTTTTAATGAATAGTGACCAACCACTATATTTATGTATCGTGATTTAGGTTGTTTTCAGTGGTTTGATACTATATATATTACAATTAATAATCTAGCATATGCATCTTATATATTGAATCTATTATTTTTTTAGATTAAATCCCTAGAAATAAATTATAGGGACAAATGTTATACACATTTTGAAGACTTTTGATGTGTTACTGCCAAATGGCCTTCTTTAAAAGGGTGTGTCAGCTCCCAACAAACAGTATTTGAGTATTCCTGTTTTTTTTTTTTTTTTTTTTTCACACTCCTCAGCAACATTAGCTATTATCATTCAGTTAGGCATTGGGAGTCTGATAGGGAAATAGTATTTGTTTTTCCACGTTTCCTTCATTATTGGTGAAGCATTACGAAGGCCGTTTGAATTTCATCTTTTATTAATGTCTATTTATTGTGGCCTTTGCCTGCTTATCACTTATTTAGCATAATCAAAAGTGATTTTTTTTAAGGAGATTGTAATGAGAATGTAATACATGACTTTAGTTTTACTTTATACTGAAAAATCAGTCAAGGTGGCAGCTACATGATGGAGAAAACCAGCTGTTATTCTGGCTTGTCTTTCTCTTTTGAAAGACTGTAAAAATAATTTAAAAGCAAATACGTGACCAGAATAAAGACAATTTGTGTTCTGTCACTATCCTTAGAGTATATATTTCCAAGATATTAGTAATATCATGGCTAAATTCTCAAAAAGGTGAATCAGATCTGCTAGTAAATTAGTATCACTGTGCAGCAAAGTTAAGGCATTTTCAGTGATGACATAGTAATAGCATTTCTTTATTCCACTCTTGTAATTTCATCTTTTTAAAGTATGTCATATAGTTTTTATCTTTTGTAATGTGATTCATTAATCCAGTAAACATTTTTCGAGCCCTCAGCTCGTGCTGTTTCTAGACACTGGGAGAACACATGCCTAAAACATGATTTCTGCTCTTTCAGAGCTGACATTTATTACAATGAGATGAAGAATCAGTACAAATCCTAACAGTGAAATAAAATGAGGTGCTAATAGAAGTACAGATAAAATGCTGTGGAAGTTCTAGATATTGCTTATTCATGCTTAGTGTGAGGTAGATGCAGCTTCTTAACAAAGAATGGTTTGAATTTACTTAGATAAATAGGGAAAGCTTTATTAGTGTACAGAACAGCAATATATGTAAGAGAGTGAAAGGAAAAAAAACACTCTGGAAAAATGTCTCTCTTTGAGGTGCAGTTCGTTTGGAAGCCTGAAACATCAACACAAACTTGCTTGTGAAAAGATGTAGTTCTGAATTTTTTCCTTAGATACTAGAATCATTGAAAGATTTTAAGCATTAGGATGATAGTCATATTATTTTTTGTTAGGTCACTTTGGCAGTAGGGGGGAAGCATTTAAACCAAGCTTATTTGGGGTGAGGAAAATCAATCTAGGCAAGACTTACACATCTGAAATGTAGTGGCAGTGTTGTTGGAATAAAAGAAATGAATTTAAGAGCTGTTAGTAGAATTCCTTGAATGTGAGGAAGGAGGTACAAGTAGAACTTAACTATTATTTATATTTCAGCTTTGATGTCCAGGAAAGTAAATGTGCTTGAACTGTCCAAAGGCTGAGAAGATAGAATTCACTTGATGCAATTCTGTGTGATTACAATAACAAGAATAATTATATAGATTTCTTAACACAGTATTGTATATCAAGTCAGAAATATTACATAGCTTTATTTCTCTGTGCAGATAATCTACTTATTTAAAAAATTAAAAGATATGAGGATATTGAGGATAGGAATATGGAAATATTTAACAAACTTGAGATTATACAGGTGGAACATTTTGGTTTATAGATTCATTAACTTGTGTTTTAGAAACATATTTTGTTTTCTTGAGTACTTAAATCTTTGCTGATAAAATCAGATTGTAATAAATGTTAAATTCTGGTTTGTTTTTTTTTTTAAGATTTTATTTATTTATTCATAGAGTCAGAGAGAGAGAGGCAGAGACACAGGCAGAGGGAGAAGCAGGCATCATACAGAGAGCCCGATGTGGGACTCGATCCAGGGTCTCCAGGATCACACCCTAGGCTGTAGGCGGCGCTAAACCACTGCGCTACCAGGGCTGCCCTTAAATTCTGTTTTTGATGTTCATTTAGTCACTTAAAATTCTAATTAAATCCTTAATGGAAATTATTAAATATATACTGAAAAATAATGAGGAAAGTCCTTTTGTATTTCTTGAACATAAAAAACCATTAGGCTGCATATTAGTTTAGTTGCCTTCATTTAAACAGTTGTAACCAATGTTTGAATTAAAATTTTTTCTCCTTGCTAATCATTTTTTGTTTTAGTGGGGAGGGAGGTTCTCGAAGCCCATTGCAGGGCTCAATCCCATGACCCTGAGATCACGACCTGAGCCAAAACCAAGATTTCAACACTTAACCAACTGAGCCATTGAGGCACCTCTCTCATTACTAATCTAAGAAGAGTAACTAACTTAGAAAAAGGAGTGTGTTTGTGTGTGTGTGTGAGAGAGATTGATTCAGTTGATTGATGGATTCAGTGTGAAAAGTACTGAAATTCTGCTGCCTTAGTAACATAGATCAAGCTGAAGAGAATATTAGTACAGTTAACAAAAATAGTCCACAGTTTGTGTGGAGATCCTGGTGAGTAATGAAAAGCAGACTAGAGCTACCAGGACATGACTACAGGTTACAACTTAAAGTTCTAGCCATTCTTTTAGTAATACTATTTTTTACTGAAGTATGGTTGACATAAAATACCACATGCGATGACTCTGTAAATTATGCTGTGCTCATCACAAGTGTAGCTACCATCTGTCACCATACAACACAATTACAGTATCATTGACTATATTTTCTATGCTGTGTCTTTTATCCTTGGGACTTACTCATTCCATAACTGGAAGCCTGTGTCCCCTACTCCTCTTTCCTCATTTTGGCTACCCTTCCTCCCTCTAGGCCACCATCAGTGTATTTTCTGTATTTATAGGTCTCTTTCTGCTTTTTGTTTGTTTTATTTTTAGATTCCACACATAAGTGAAATTATAATGTCTTTCTGTTTATTTTGCTTAGCATAATAAGTTCATGTTGTCACATGGCAAAATTTCATTTTTTATGGCTCAGTAATCCTGTGTGTGTGTGTGTGTGTGTGTGTGTGTGTGTAAACATAGGGATGGAAATATCATTTCAAGTTAGTTGTTTGTGTTTTTTTTTTTTTTTTTACCTCTTTGGGTAAATATCCAGTAGTGGAATTACTGGATCCTGTGATATTTCTGCTTATTAATTTTTTTGAGGAACTTCTATAGTTCCTCAAAACTATAGTTTTCCATAGAGGAGGCTATACCAGTTTACATTCCCACTCACAGGGAGCAAGGATTCCCTTTTCGCCTCATCCTCATCAACACTTGTTATTTCTTATCTTTTTGATATAAGCCACTGTGACTGGCATGTAGGATGATACCTCATTGTGGTTTTGATTTGCATTTCCCTGGTGATTAGTAATGTTGTTCTATCTTCTCATATGTCTGTCTTTGAAAAATGTCTATTTAGATTGTCTGCCCATTTTTTAATTGGATTGTTTTTGAGTTGTATAAATTCTTTATATATTTTGGATATTAATCCCCTATCAGATAATATCATTTGCAAATATCTTCTCCTATTTGGTCTGTTTTCTTTTAGTTTTGTTGATGGTTTTCTTTGCCGTGCAAAAGTTTTTATAGTCCCAATTATTTATTTTTGTTTTTATTTCCCTTGCCTGAGGAGACATACAGAAAAATACTGCTAAGGCTGATGTTCAGCTGAGTTTACTGTCTGTGTTTTATTTTAGGAGTTGTATGGTTTCAGGTCTTACATGTAGGTCTTGAATCCATTTTGAGTTTATTTTTGTGTATGGTGTTAGAAAGTGGTTCAGGGCAAATCAAACTCCAATTAAAAAATATACCCTCCTCCCCAAAGAAAGTGGTTCAGTTTTGTTCTTTGCCATGTGACTGTTGTCCAATTTTTCTAGCACCATTTATTGAAGAGACTGTTTTTTCCCTCTTTTATATTCTTGCCTCCTTTTTGTAGATTAATTGACCATATTAAGTGTGGGTTTATTTCTGGGCTCTCCATTTTGTTCCATTGCTTTATATACCAGTTTTTGTGCCATTATTATACTGTTTTAATTACTATAGGTTTGTAGGATAGTTTGAAATCTGAGATTGTATATCTCCAACTTTCTTCTTTGTCAAGATTACTTTGGTTATTCAGAGTCTTTTGTGGTTCTATGCAAATCTTAGGGTTATTTGGCCTAGTTCTGTGAAAAATATTGTTGGTGTTTCAATTGGAAGTGCAATGAATCTGTAGATTGCTTTAGGTAGTATGATATATCTTTCCATTTATTTTTGCCATCTTCAGTTTCTCTTATCAGTGTGTTAGTTTTCACAGTACAAGTGTCTCACCTACTTCACTAAATTTATTTGTAGTTATATTACTCTTCTTGGTGCAATTGTAAATGGGATTATTAAAACATTTCTGCTTAGGTTGTATACAGAAAACCAATTCATTTTTGTATATTAATGTTTTATTCTACAACATTACTGAATTCATTTTATTACTTCTGATAGTTTTTTGGCGGACTCTTTAGGATTTTCTAAATGTAGTATCATGTCATATGCAAATAATGACAGTTTTACTACCTTACTAATTTGGTTGTCTTACAGTTTTTTTCTTTTCAGATTGTTGTAGCTAGGGACTTCCAGTCCTTTGTTAAATAAAAGTGGTGAGAGTGGACATCGTTGTTTTCAGAAAAAAGCTTTTAGCTTCTCACTATTGAGTATGATGTTGGCTGTGCGTTTGTCGTATGTGGCATTTATTATGTTGAGGTATGTTCCTTCTAAACTCACTTTTGGGAGTCTTCATTATGAATAAATACTGAATTTTGTCAAATGCTTTTTTACATCTACTGAGATGAACACGTGATTTTTATCCTTTACTTTGTTAATGTAGCACATTGATTTGTGGATATTGAACTGTCGTTTCATCCTTGGAATAAGCCCCACTTGATTGTAGTGAGTGATTCTTTAATGTATTGTTCAATTCAATTTGCTAATATTTTATTGAGGAATTTTCTATCTGTATTCATCAGGCATGTTGGTATATATAATTTTCTTTTTTTAATATTTTTGTTTGATTTTGGCAGGGTAATGCTGATTTTGTAGAATGAATTTGGAAGCATTTCTTCCTCTTTTGTGTTTGTAGAAGAATTTGAAAAGCATAGATATTAATGTTTGGTAGAATTCACCTGTGAGGCTCTCTGGTCCTAGACTTTTGTTTGTTGGATGTTTTGATGAAAAATTTTATTTCATTAGTAGTAGTTGGTTTGTTCATATTTTCTGTTTCTTCCTGATTCAGTCTTGGAAAACTGTATGTTTCTAGAAATTATCTATTTCTGCTAGTTTTCCAACTTATTGGCATATAATTTTTCATAGTTGTTTCTTATAATTCTTTGTATTTCTGTGGTGTCAGTTGTAACTTCTCTTCTGATTTTATTTTTTACTTTTTTTTTTACTTCTGATTTTAAATGCTCTTTTTTGTAGTGAATCTGGCTACAGTTTCATTTTTTTTTAACTTTTCAAAGAATTACTCTTGGTTTCATTTCTTTTTATTGTTTCTTTAATCTCTTTCATTTGTTTCTACTCTACTTTTCATTATTTTCCTTTTTCTATTAATTTTAGGCTTTGTTCTTCTTTTTCTAGTTCCTTGATGTGTAAAGGTACATTTGCTTATTTGAGATTTTTCTTATTTTTTTGAGGTAGGCATGTATCTCTGTAAACTTCCTTCTTAGAATTGCTTTGATCTATGAGTTGTTGTTGTTGTTTTTAAGATTTGTTTATTTGCGGGAGAGAGGGTGAGAAAATATTCACACACGTGTGAGCATGGGGGAGGGGCAGAGGAAGAGAGAATCCCAAGCCTACTCTGCTGAATGCAGAGCCCAACATGGGGCTTGATTCCACAACCCTGAGATCACAACCTGGGCCAAAACCTAGAGTGGGATGCTCGACCGACTTCACTACCCAGGTGCCCCCGTCTCAAAGTTTTTGAACCATTGTGTTTTCGGTTTTCATTTGTCTCCAAGTATTTTTTAAATTTCCTCTTTGATTTCTTCATTGACCCATTGATTGTTTAATAACATGTTGTTAGCTTCCATGTGTTTTGGGGATGGTGGTGGGTTTTTTTTCTCTTCAGTTTTTCTCTTGTGATTGATTTCTAACTTCATACTGCTGTGGTCGGAAAAGATGCTTTTTAGATTTTTTGAGACTCATTTTGTGGCCTAACAATTGATCTCATTTGGAGAATGTTCCATGTTCACTTGAAAAAAATGTGTATTCTTCTGTTTGGGGATGAAATGTTTGGTATTTATGTGTTAATTCCATCTAAATATGGTATTTAAGGCCACTGTTTCCTTATTGACTTTACATTTGGATGATCTATCTATTGATGTGAGTGGGTTGTTAAAAGCCCCCTACTATTATTGTTTTACTGTCAATTTCTCCCTTTATGTCTGTTAATATTTGCTTTATGTATTTAGATACTCCTGCATTGGGCGCACAGATATTTACAATTGGTATATCCTCTTCTTGAATTGATCTTTTATCATTATTTAACTCCCTTTGTTGTCTTTTGGTACAGTCTGTGTTTTAAAGTGTATTATGCCTGATATAAGTATTGCTATATCCCAGCCTTTTTTTCAATTCCATTTGCATGGAATATCTTTTTCTGTCCTTCCACTTAACAGGCTGTATGTGGCTTCAGGTCTGAAGTGAGTCTCTTATAGGTAGCATATAGATGGGTCTAGTTTTTTTATCCACTTAGTCACCATATGTCCTGTTTTTTGGAATATTTAGTCCATTTATAGTAATTATTGATAGGTATGTACTTACTGTCATTACGTTCATTGTTTTTTGGTTGTTTTTGTATAATTGTTCTCTGTTCTTTTCTCTTACTCTCTTCCCTGTGATTCGACGACTTTCTTTTGTGCTATGCTTGGATTCCTTTATAGTTTTTGTATATTTATTGTAGGTATTTGGTTGGTGGTTATAAGGTTTATGTATAATTTAAAAAAATTTTTTTTTATTTATTCATGGTAGACAGAGAGAGAGAGAGAGAGAGAGAGAGAGGTAGAGACACGGGCAGAGGGCGAGAAGCAGCCTGCTTCCATGCAGGGATCCCGACACAGGACTTGATCCTGGGACTCCAGGATCACGCCTTGGGCCAAAGGCAGGTGCTAAACCTCTGAGCCACCCAGGGATCCCCTATGTATAATATTCTATGTATTTAGCAGTCTATATTAAATTGATGGTTGCTTAAGTTCAAACACATCCTAAGCACACTACTGTTTTACTCCTTCCTCCCACATTTTATATGCGATATTATTTTATGTCTTTTTATTTTGTGTATTCTTTAATTTTTGTAGAAATAGTTGATTTTACTACTTTTGCCTTTTAACCTTCATACTAGTTTCATACATGATCTACTACCTTTACAGTATGTTTGCTTTAGTGGTAAGATTTCTTTCCATAGTTTTCTTCTAGTTATGGCCATTTCTTTCTGCTTAAAGATGTCCCCTTGGGATGCCTGGGTGGCTCAGTGGTTAAGCATCTGCCTTGGGGTCAGGGCATTATCCTGGAGTACCAGGATCGAGTCCCACATCGGGCTCCCTGCAAGGAGCCTGCTTCTCCCTCTGCCTCTGTCACTGCCTCTTTCTCTGTCTCTCACGAATAAATAAATAAAATCTTAAAAAAAAAAAAGATGTCCCCTACAGGATATCTGCATGGCTCAGTCAGTTAAGCGTCTGCTGTCTGCCTTTGGCTCAAGTTGTGATCCTGGGATCCAGGGATCAAGTCCTGTGTCAGGCTCCCTGCTCAGTGGGGAGCCTGCTTTTCCCTTTCCCTTTGCCCCTTCCCCTGCTCATACTTTCTCTTATGTTTTCATGTGCGCTCTCTCTCTCTCAGTAAATAATAAAATTAAAATCTAAAAAAAAAAAAAAATCCCCTTAACATTTCTTGTAAGGTAGTTCAGCAATGATGAACTTCTTTAACTTGTGTTTGTCTAGGAAACTCTTTAGTTTTCCTTCAATTCTGAATGTGTATCTTGCCTGGTAGAGTATTCTTGGTTGTGGGTTTTTTCCTTTCAGCACTTTGAATATATGATACTACTCCCTTCTATGCTGCAAAGTCTCTGCTGAAAAATCAACTGATAGCCTTGTGTGGTTTTCCTCTCACATAACTGTTTGCTTTTCTCTTGCTGCTTTTAATAGTCTCACTTTATCTTTAATCTTTGACATTTTATTATATATTTTGTTGTGAACCTCCTTGGGCTTATCTTGTTTGGGGCTTTCTATGTTTCTGGACCTGGATGTCTGTTTCCTTCCCCAGGTTAGGGAAATTTTCAGTCATTATTTCTTCGATTAAATTATCTACCCCTTTTTCTCCTAGGACCCCTATAATGTGAATGTTAGCATACTTGATGTTGTCCCAGAGGTTCTTTTACCTGTCTTCTTTTATTTTTTTTTTGAAATGATTTTCACTGTTAAGCTTGAGTACTTCGCATTAACATATCTTCCAGATTGTTCATCCATTCTTCTGCATTCTCTAATCTGCTGTTGATTCCTTCTAGTGTATTTTTAATTTCTGTTATTGTATTCTTCAACTCTTGATTGGCTCTTTTTTTAAAATTTATCTCTATATCAAAGTTATTATTTTGTTCATCTACTCTTTTTTCATGTCTGGTGAGCCTCATTATGACCGTTACTTTGAATTCTTCATTGGGTAAATTGTGTATCTCCATTTTGTTTAGTTCTTTTTTTAATTTTTTTTTTTTTAGATTTTTGTCTTATTCCTTTCATTTGGAACATATCTCACTGTGTCTTCATTTTTCTGACTGTTTCTATGTATTGGGTAGGTCAGCTATTTCTGATCTGAAAGCAGTAGTCTTATGTAGAAGGCATCCTATGAGGTCAGATAGCACACTCTTCCCTAGTCACTAGACAGATGCTCCAGAGGTATCTGCTGTGTAGGTTGTGTGTGCACAACCATGTTTTGACTAAACCATGACTTCTATAAGGTACAGTGGTCAGCGCGCCTGGCTGAAGCCTGGCTGTAGCTGTGGTGGTCTTGCTGATGGGTAGGCGGTTAGCTCTTGGCACACCTGGCTGAGAGGTCCAGCTGCAGCTGCTGTGAGTGTGCTTATAGGAGGGGCAGCATCCCTGAGGGGTTGCTCACTGGGTGTGGTGTTGTGGGAGTTGCTTTTGAGGCTCACATGGAGTTTGGCTGCTTGAGGGAGGTGGGCTCATAGGTGAATGCTGGGAAGGGGTAAGCAGTGCTAGTAAGTTAGATAGGTTGTGTCAAAACTGGTACCTGGAAGTGTCTGGTCAGATAGGTTGAAGGGCAAAAAATGGTGCTTCCCAGCATTTCCGTTTTAGAGAAAGAAACCTCTTTGTTTACACATGCCTTAAACTAAGTCAGTGAATCTCTTTCATGTATAACTCAGGTACTTTTCAAAGTGCTGCTTCTGTTCTGGGTCTAGGACTAAGTGATATAATGCACTGGCCCTTTAATAGCAGAATATATATATATATATATATATATATATATATATATTTTTTTTTTTTTTTTAAATAGCCCTCCAGCTTTCCCAGAGTTAAGGCCTACTGATTTTCAAAGCTCTTGGAGTTAATCCCTGCTGATTTTCAAAGCCAGGTGTTAAGATGGCTTGTCTTCTTGGTGTGATTCTCAGAGTCAGGGTGCCTAACTTGATCCCCCCACTAGGAGGACCTCCAGGCCTGTGATAGCCCTTTCACTTTTCGGTTGCCTGCAGGAGATTTGGTTCCTGACTGCATCTCTGTCCCTCAATCAATGTGCCTTTTCCTTTATTTTTTTTAACTGCGGAAGTTCTGCTTTGGTAATCTTCAAGTCATTTTCAGAGTGAATTGCATTATATGTAATTGTAGCCTCAGTGCCCAAGGGAGGAAGTGAGTTCAGGATCCTCTTACTCAGCCATCTTTCCCTGTTCCCAAGCTTTGGTTACTCTTTATTCTATGTTGTGATGTTAATTTATTTTAACCAAAATAAAATAATTTGATAATATAAATTAGCGTTGTTTATAGCAAAGATCATGGGGAATTTATAAAATTTAATTTGGTACTTTTATTTTTTTTTCTCCTTCCTTTAGATCGTGTAATGAAGAAAACTGAGGAGTCTGAATCACACCTGGAGTCTGAAATTAAAAGGAAAGTACCGCAGAAACGTCACAGTAGTACCTATCAGTCTCCACCTCCTCTGTCTCCTGCTTCAAAAAAATGTTTAACTGATTTAGAGGTGGGTGGAGAAATTATTCTTGGTTGCTAATGAGTTGGTATTTTTATCAATATTATCTTTGTACTTACTAAATTCTAGGTGATCTTTTCTTACAGGACTAGAAAAGACGTAGAAAAGTTCTTTAAGCAAACTTTTCTGCCTTCAGTATGTCATTTTTTTCACTGTCGAAAATGTAGAACACATATTTTCTGAAAAGAATTTAGCAGTGCCTTCCTGCAGCATACTCCAAATAATACCTCTCAAACCAGAAATATTTTGAAATAATTTAAAATTTACAAAAAAAAAATAAGAAATAATAAAAGGACTATCTGTATACTCTTCTATTAGATTCCCCAGTTTTCCACATTTGATATATTGTTCTCCCTCCCTCTGTCTTCCTTCTACCTCCTGTGTGTGTGTGTGTGTGTGTGGATGTGTGCGCGCGTGTGTGCACGCGTGCATTTCTGCACCATTTGAATATAAGTAACAGACATGATACCCATTTATCACTATACTTTAGTGCATGTTTCCTTAAAAGAGGCAGGGGAGGGGGTGGAGAGGAGGCATTTTTATATATAACCAGAGTGCAACTGTCAAAATTTAAAAATTAACATGGATCCAAAATTACTGCCTAATCCGCAAACTTCAAATTTCACCTAATTAATGTCCTTTGTCAGAACAGGATCCAATTCAGGATTGTGTTATATTTGTTACGATCCTTAGTTGTCTTAAATCTGGAATAATTCCTTAGTCCTTCCATGTCTTTCATCACCTTGATACTTGATTCTCCCTACCTTGTGGGGAATATGATGTTTCTTTATGATTTATGCATTTTTCCAGAATCCTCCAAAGTGATTCTATAATCTTACCATTGCATCATATCGGAATGCATACAACATTGATTTTCACACTAAAACTTTTATCTTAAGATGGACTTTCCTAAGGGTACCTGGGTGGCTCAATCTGTTAAGCATCTGCCTTTGGCTCAGATCATGATTTCAGGGTCCTGGGATCAAGCCCTGCATCACGTTCTCTGCTCAGCTGGGAGTCTGCTCTTCTCTTTCCCTCTGCTTTTCCTCTTGCTTATACTCTTTCTCAAATAAGTAAATTAAAAAAGAAAAAAAAAACTGTACTTTCCTAGATTTGTCCACTGTAAAGTAAGTTACTAGGTATTTCTTAATTACTATAAGATGAGGTACTCTAAAATAAGGTACTTACCTTAAGGTATAATGCCTTACAGTAAGTAGCTCATGAATGAAGTATGATCTACTATAAGGTAGAAGGTTTCTTTATATTTACTATATATTCCCTTATATCTATATATCAGATATATAGATTCTTTTTTTAATTGAAATATAGATAACGTTAATAACATGGATTCTTACTCAAAAAAGTTGTGTTCTGTGACTGTTATTTTGATGCTCAAATTGTCCTATCCTAGCCCCTGGGAAGTTTTTTAAGCTGGCTTCTCTTTCTTTTTGACATATCCACATCATTCTTCGAGTACTTCTCCTTAGTTTTTTATGTAAACAGGTGTTCTAGACTTTTGTATTTTCTCCGCCTCGACTCTGGAGTCATGCATTTCTGCAAGGAGCCATTGTTCCTCTAAATGGGGGGACGATACTTGAGCATTAGTTATGCTCATTGCTACTTGGTATCATGTTTATATGTCCTCTTATTGAACAAAACTAGTAAATATATGTGCATTTATATGTTAGTATTTAGTACATGTTAAAAATCTATGAATATGTCTGGAGCTGCCTTGAACTTGAGTTGAGGCCACCCCCAACCCCCAAAATAATAAAAGTCCATGAATTCACACTGATAATTCCAATTCTAGTGTATTACCCCAATGTTTTTCCTAGCCTTTTCCACGTTGTGTGTTTGTAACTTCCTTCTCTGAGAAGCCTGACTCCCATCATGTCTGGTATATTTACTTATTGGCTGAGTTGTTTTTATCTGATTATTTTCCTGGCATGCCAGCCTAAGCTTGGCTTAGGCCATACTGGCATTTCCCCACTACCTTACCCACTGCTCAATGCAAGTAGAGAAGGATCAGAAGACACAAAAGCTCTTCCCCAAGACACACCATGCTTTCCTCCTGTAGGGATGCCAGCTGAAAACCTCAGAATTTAACATCCAAAATAAATCTTTCTTTTACTTTTTACTTCCATGGCAATTGTTCTTATTCTGTTCTTAGTGAACATAAAGAATAGCTTCTAGCTACCCTCTGTAATTTTTAATACACCTGTAGTCTGTGAAATGCTACGCTCTAGAGCATACTGCTTATAAGGAAACATGGTCTTTGATTTTTAGTGAAATTATATATCTTACTAAAAAATGACATCTCAGCGAAATCTCATCAGACAGGTTCATTCCTATTAAGTATAATTGGTTATTATTTATAGAGTTTGGCAGATAGTATGTCATAGTGATTTGGATTTTTTTATTTTGTAAAAGTCTACCTATCAAAAGGAAGAAATGAGACTTTTTTTTTTTTTAGAAATGAGACTTTAATTAGTCTTTGTTTTCTAAAAGAAATTATATCTAACAAATTGTTATAGAAATATACAACTTCGTATACACTTCACTAAAAGTAATTGAGCAGTATTGAGATTCTAATTTTGAGATTGCTGGGTTGATATAATTCTGAATCTCTAATTTTTAGCATGTAAAATTTAATACTATATTTGGTTCAGCTAATCTGCGTTTTTAATTGTTGCAAATAGTTCCATGGTATTTGTTTCTAATCTGATAAAAGGCATATGAGAATAGCTCACAATATATTTCATTCTGTATTTTAATATTAGAAATTTTAATAGTATATGCTTTTTTCTGTTTAATATCAATTTTATAAAGGGAAATATGTGGAAGTATCACCTTTTCATAGGGTTCTTTTTCATTGAAATATATCTTATTTATCTTTATTACAGACAATGAAAAATTGGACTCAGTAGTCAGCTTGATCATTATCATTGTGAAAATAGTGGGGTTTAGATTTTTCTTAGATTATTAGATATTTTATTGCAGGGTGATATGTAGATGGGGACAACTAATTTATTTGTGAGTTTCCCTTTTAAAATTGCAGTGGGACATGGCCAAACATTTGCAGTTCATTAGTGAATAATTGCATTATTTCATTTAAATACACAGCTGACCCTTCAACACAGGAGCTAGTAGTACTGATCCCTTGAACAGTTGAAAATCTGCAGGTAACTTTCATATCCCCCAAAACTTTATTAATAACCTAATGTTAACTAGAAGCTGTACCAACAAAATTAACACATATTTTGCATGTTATATACTGCATTCTTACTATAAAGTAAGTTAGAGAAAATAACATGTTAAAATTATGAGAGAAAATATATTTATAGTACTGTACTGTATTTATATTAAAAGATCATCATATAAGTGGAACTGTACAGTTCAAACCTGTGTTAATTAAGGGTCAACTATACTATTATTTCTTTCCCTTATTGACAATAGGCGAAAATTTTGAGTTAGATAATCTGTACCATATTTGTGTTGTTGTTTGCATAGTTCACCTGTTAACTGTGCATCCTAAATACACAGGGCCATATCAAAAGTGCTGTGAGAAAAATAAATTCTTTATACACCTAGGTTCCACAAATAGTATAACTGAATTTTGCTATGTACTGGTAAAGAAAAAGACACTCTTTTTTAAAAAAAAATTTTTTTTAAACTGCCTTTGCTGAGATAGTAGGCTGATAATCTACTAAGTTCACCTTTGCCTTGGTTGAAGCTTGGTTTCTCATTCTTTTTGTTGAGAATCTGGGATAAATTGTTGAATAGGTAACATGTATAGTAGAGTGGCTTTGTTGTGGATCATGTAAATAGTTCTTGTCTGGTTTCCCATTTTTAAAACAAAGAAATATGACTAGAACAGTGGTTTTTATGTAAGCTTTTTAGACTTTTTAGACTTTTTCTATGTATTTTTGAGTTATAAATTTACATAGAATAAAATGTATAGAACTTAAGCTTTTAGCTCAATGAATTTTGAAGTTTATGTTTACGCAGGTGATCATAACTACTACTTAATGGTTAGTCCTCCCATAACTGCTTGATGACTTCTGTCACCTAAAAGGCTTTTTTAAAACAACTATATTCTCTTATGTATTTTTAAGTTGACAGTCAACATTTTCTGTTTCAGGTTTAACTGATTACATAGGTTGCAATAGTTGACACAGTCAAAAGAGTAACATTTTAAAATAGAGTGCTCACTCTCCTGTATGGATCTGGTAGCATAAAAAACTATAGCACTTGATAATTATGATCTTTTCCTATCATCTCACTGACAGAAGTATTTATCCACTTATTTCCCATGATATGGGGATCAAAGTGTTATAAATTTCAGTTATTTTGGTTATTAACTGTAGACTATTGATTAAAACTGTTATAGTTTGATATGTAATTATTTGACATAAAAGTAAAATTGGAAATGCATGTTCTAAGTAGAGACATTGACTATTTTCTAATTACTTCCTATGTCCATGAATAAACATTATGTTGCATTCTGAGACAGGATTCAACATTTCTTCATGTTTTTCCTTATATGTTCTAAAGAACCTTTTTCACATAAATAAGTATATGAGTATGAAAGGAATCTTTAAACTCTAAAATTATATGCCCGAAATCACAGGAAGCTCTATCATCAAAAAATATTTTTAATAATCTCATGATTGTAACCTAGATTAGGCTTCCCCTGAAATATTTTGAAGCCCTGTCTTAGAAATCAATTGTCTTGTAAAAGTTTTTGTTAACCAGTATTTAGAATTGAATTCTTTCTTACAGCATTTAAAAGTATTCTTTGGTGTAGTTGGTGGTTTTTATACTCCAGGGCCATATACCGTTTTAATATTTCAAATAGAATTTGAGCTTTTCTTTTTTCTTTTTTTCTTTTTCTTTTTCTTTTTCTTTTTCTTTTTCTTTTCTTTTCTTTCTTTCTTTCTTTCTTTCTTTTTTTTTTTTTTTTGTAACATGAGAACAGTTCTGGCAAGAGATAACTTGCCATTAGAGGCGTAATCAAGTCCGGTTTTGGAATGATATGTGGAAATTAGGATTTAGATATTTATTCCATTAAGATTATTTATGCTCTGTATGCCATAGAAAATTGTTATGTAGCCTTTGAGGAGTATACTGGTCCAATGTGAAGACTGCTGGACTAGATGGTCCTAAAAATTGCTTCTAGCATCCTGATGCTAAATCCCAAGTAACATGATATATTTAGTATTTAGCATTTTGTGGTAGCCTTGGTGATGATGGGGAGTGACAGACTTAATTTTGAGGTCTTTTTATTCCATGATGTTGAAATAAAATGCCAAAGTCTTTTTTTTTTTTTTTTTATTCTTTTGGAACTTAAGGTTTCTAAACAGTGTGGATATTGTCCAAAATGTGGAAAAGAAAAGGAAAATCAGACCAAATGCCAAAGTTGTGGTATTCTTTTTCCTAAGGATTTGCAAAGAAATTGCAGACAAGCTATAACTTTGAGTGAATCTCCTGGACCATTATTAAGAACATCAATTCATCAGAATTCTGGAGGACAGAAGTCACAAAACACAGCATTACCATCCAAGAAGTTTTATGGCAACAGTGTGGGAAAGATTCCAGTTGATATTATTGTGAATTGTGATGATAGTAGACAGAATTATTTACAGACTAATGGGAAAGTCATTTTACCTAGGGCAAAAGTAGCCAAAATCACAAACCTGAAAGAAAGGAAAACAAGCCTGTCAGACCTAAATGATCCAAGTAAGTATTTTACTCCCTTTAGTATTATTTATATCAATCCAATATTTTTTACATATATTTTTATTGTGAGCATGAGCATATTTGAGAAGTGTAGTTTTAATAGGTATCTCTTGTGTCAGTTATGTTAACATGTTTTTGGGTAGATTAAAACTGTCCACATAGTTGGAAAATAACTGACTTTGTTCTCATCCTGTCCATCTTAAATAGTTAAAAAAACAACACAGACCTTGTCCCCAGTCATAGGTCAAATGCCAGTTATGCCCAACTTTCTAACTTTGGCCCAGTTAATTTAATCTCTCTGATTTGTAAATGGATAATTTTAGCCTGACAGTGTTTTGAGGAAGTAAATACAATAACATTTAAGCTTCCTCATAAGTAAAATATTTGATACACAGGACTCAGTGAAAATAGTTTCTTGCCACTTTTACTCTTCCCCTAAATCATTTTCCTGCCATTAGACATAGGTGCATATGTATGTGTATGTGAAATGTAGTCCTATTTGTAATATATAGCCAAAGACTGGAAGCAGTCACAGAGTAGTTGAATAATGTATAGCATACATAGGTATAAAAGGAGAGAAAGATCTCACTTAAAATTCTTCAGAGTGATTTCTAACATCTGTAATAGCATGAATAAAGTAAGGTACCAATAAGATTAAATAATATGCTGCACTTTATTTATGAAGGGTGAGAGAATGAATATAGAGATTCTTTTAAAATGTAGAGATATACCCAAAACTAATTATAAAAAGTAATTGGTTAGAAGGGAGAAAAAAATTGTAGGAATTAGGTATAGATGTTAGATATTTCCATGCATACTCTTTTTTTGTAGATTTGACTTTGGAACCATGTAAATATTTTTCATGATTATAAAACAATATTAAATTGGAAGTTAAAAATAATCAAAACCAAGATGAAACTAATGAACCTTTTTATGTATCTAGTTGGTGGATTCAACAAACAGAAGAATTATTTCAAATGATTTTAAATTAAAATAATATTGTGGCTATAATTATTAATGTGATGTATTTTAAGGTCAAACAGAACTGCACAGAAATCCTAAGTGTATTTAGTAATATTGTTAGTAATAAATTGGTATTGTTATTGTTATTTTTTTGGTATTGTTATTTTTAAACACATATATTGCTAAGGCAAATAAGCAATTATTATTGTCTCCAGAAACCGAGATTTTCAGTGTTGGTGAAAAGGAGTTCAAAAGTCAGAGAAGTAAAAATCTCATTTTAAACTTAAGTTGGAGATAATAGTGTAAGATTGTTATATATATTCTCCTCAAATAGAAATGAACAATCCTAGTTCCCATATTTATATTTTTAATACCATTTCTCAATAAAAATAACTAGAACTTCTCAGAGAAATAGCTGATTCCAAGTCCAAAGCAGGAGTGTATGAGATAGATCTAGATCATCCACTCATATCAGGAACCATGGAAGCAGTCAATAATGACTGGACATGTCAAAAGGACATAGGAGAAAGGTCTTCTACAGACCAGTAATAGGACTGATTAGGTCACAAAAGGTATCATAACTATTAATTAGCTCTAAATGATATCCCCCTTCAACCCCCCCCCCCCCAAAAAGAAAAAAAGTTCTCCATTGGTTATCTTTGGAGGTTGCTTAGGTTCCAAGTCGTGACTTTGAAAACATAAATAAAAGGGGATAAAATTTAAAAGAATTTTTTAACCTGGGAGATAGGTCGTTAAATTTTAATTCAATTCAATATGAAAACCTTAGCTCATACCAGTACATTAGCTTATTTTTCAAAACGAACTCAGGGGTGCCTGGGTGGCTTAGTTGGTCAAAGTGTCCTACTCTTGGTTTCAACTCAGGTCATGATCTCAGCATTGTGACATTAAGTCCCACATCAGGCTCCACACTCAGCTTGGAGTCTGCTTGAGATTCTCTCTTCCTCTCTCTCTCCTCCTCTGCCCCTGCACTCTCTCTAAAATGTCTTTTAAAAAAATCTTATATCTTTAAAAAAAAAAAAACTCAGTTTAAAAAATGATTACTGTGTGATGTGTCCAGCCAACATTCTGTTATGATATTATGGTGGAGTTGGTATTTGATGATATATTTTAGTGTTAGATCAATACAGTATTAAATATTGTTAATATCATTTGAATCTTTCCTAATGCGTTAGATATGAAGAGAACTCTCACTTATGAGGCAGTTACTGGGTACTATTAGCCAAATGTCATATAAGAAACTTACCATCCTGAGGAGGTTTCTCGGATGAGACAACTGGAAGTTTAATAAGGCAGAAGTGATGAGTGAAAAAAACAAATTTATGTGATTTTTGAGGTACCTTAAGTGATTTACTATTCACAGCCTAGGACAGTATCAACTATGAATTAAAAGCATTAATTTCGCACCCTCCCCTGCTCACAAAAAACAAAAACAAAAACAAAACAATTGAAGACTAAGCATTTCCCACTAAAGTACATAGAAAAATATGTTTTAAGAACATTTTATATTAGTAATAAAAATAACATTTATTGAATGCTTATGTGCCCTGCTTTGTGATAATTTTTAAAATCCTGACGTAGGCACATATACATCTCATTTTATAAATGAGGCAACCTAAGCTTAAGGAGATTAACTTCTCAATATTATATACATAGGGATTGTTGGAGTTTAGATTAAAACAGATTTTTTCTTATTCTAAGTCTGTTTTCCTTATATACTTAATCATTCTTAAATTTATGTTCCTATCAAAAGTTTATTATCATGAAACATTATGTCCTGCATGGTCAAATAATAGTGTACAGTGTCTCAGGTAGTGGTGATAAATTCTGTATAGAAAAGTGAAGCAAGATCCAAGGAATAGAGAGCGATAATTGTTAGGTGTTGAAATGAGGAAGGGTGCTATTTTAGGTAGATGGTAAAATATAGGCACCTTTGATAAAGTAGCTTGAACAGAACCCAGAATGAAGTAAGAAGAAAGATGTGCTGATATCTATCTATAGGAATAAGATAGAATATAAGTTCAAAGATCCTGTATTAGTGTGTTTGGGTTGCCATAACAGAATACCATAGACTGAGTAGCTTAAACAACAAAAATTTATTTTCTCACAGTTCTGGAGGCTTAGAAGTCCAAGATCAAGGTGCCATCACTTTGTAGACCACCACCTCCTCACTGTATCCTTCCTTATATGGCCTTTCTTCTATGCATGCACAGAGAGAAATCTCTGCATTTCTTCTTCTAATGAGGACACCAATCCTTTTAGATTAAGGCCTCACTTTTCTGACCTTATTTAACCTTTATTACCTTATTGGAGCTTTAATATATGAATTTTGAGGGGACACAATTTAGTCTATTATAGACCCTGATGGAGAGAGAATCTTATGTGTACCTAGAATGTATTCTATATACAGAATGAAAGCAGTTACTAGAACAAGATTTTTAAGTATATGGTGTCTTTTCATACTTCCCATTTGCTTTGCAATTATGGTAACATTGAGCAACCCTCATTTATTTTAAGTTAATAAAACAAGCTATGTAGTATGATTCTATCTGTTGCAGCACTGGGGCTTTAAAATAAATATTTATGTAGTAGATATAGATGTTTTAATGTCTCTGAAGCACCATAAAAATAATTACCAATAGAACAGTACACTTCCCCTTTAAAATATATAATCTATTCATATATAATACATATTTCTATAACATTTTTATAAATAAATTATGCACTTCATGAACTTTTTTTAAAGCTTATATGTGTCAAACACTCAACTAGACTTTTTATATATTAAATCATTTGTTCTTGTGACAGTTCTTTGAAATAGGTGCCATTTTCACCCTAATTTCACAGAGAGGAGAAACTTAGGTAAATAGTAAATTACAAAACCCTAGCTTTCAAATATGTATAATTCTGCTTAGACCTGCTAATCTGGCCTGTTAGGTTTTCTGTTAATAACATACCACTTCCGAAAAAGACCCACTTTAGCATTTGCTTCTGAGACTAGACAGCACAATAAAAAAAAAAGACAAGTGGAGTGATGCTGGGGATGATGCCTCTCTGGGGCATGTCTATTACTCAAAAAAATATTAACTAAACATTTATGTGTGGGCTTCTAAAAACGAAAATTGCTTCTGTAAGTTTATGTGTCCTTCAACGCATGATTTTTGAATTCTTTTTCTTAATCAAGCAGTTTTTAGCCTCTGGGAATATAGCAGTGAACAAGGCAATGATCCTGCTCTCTCATAGTTTGTATGTAGTGGGGAGAGAGCAAGTAAACAGCTACAACAAAAGCAACAGAAAATTTATATCTGTTGTGAATATGTCAAGTGCCTGTGTGCTTACTGTAGATTGAATAAACAATTGAAAAGCTAATATTTGATGACAAAAATGCGAAGTGTTAGGGGAATTGCAATCCAGACAAAAATAAGCTGTGGTGTTTGAGGAACAGAATAAATGAGTGGTGTGCCTGGAGCAGAAAGAAGAAAAGAAAGAAGAAGAAAAAATAGAGTAGTATAAGAAGGTTGAAGTAGGCAATGGCCAGATTATGTATACTTACAAACCATAGTAAGGAGTTAGGGTTTGACTCAGGTGCATTGTGCATGGCTCTGGGGAATTCTGATAAGATCCAGTAATGAGTAGAAGGTATAAGAGCAAATTCCCTTCATAATATCTTTCATGCCCACATTCATTTAGTCCACAGAATTTACTGAGCAATGAACAGTGGTCTGTGTTCTCCCAAAGACCAGTTTTATGATTTTAGTGATTGCCTATGTGAAATAAAATTATTTGGTCCCATGGAGTTTCACACACAGTGACAATGCGTGCTATTTTGTGAACAATTTGTATGCAGATTATCTTCATTCTTGAGACTTTCTAGAACTCTGAAATAGATCTGTGATAAACCTTTAAATTTCCTGTAACTTGTGTACATTTCCTGTGTGGGTGATGGTAATGGACTATAGAATAATTTCATATTTGTATAATCTGTTTAAAAAGATGACAGTTCTTATGCTTTCGTCATTTTTAATTATCTCCAAATTTAACTTTTCATCAGATAGAATGGATTGTATCTTCATTCGTTTCTATTAATCTTCTAATAATTAATTTGCTCTGGAAGAGAGCCAAAGCAAATCTGGTATATTTCCTGCTTTGGTAATATATTTTCATATATAACTGACAGAAATGAAATACCTGAAGTATTTAACATTTTCTTTATAGTAATTTTGTCCAGTGATGATGATGATGATGACAATGACAGGACTAACAGAAGAGAAAGCCTATCTCCTCAACCTGCTGATTCAGCATGTTCTTCCCCAGCACCATCCACTGGAAAAGTAGAAGCAGCACTAAATGAAAATATCTGTAGAGTAGAGCATGAACTAAGAAGCATTCCAGCAGATTCAGAGTTAAATACAGTTACATTGCCAAGAAAAGCAAGAATGAAAGACCAGGTACTTTTCACATTTATTGACATTTACTCAGAGTAAATCTCCCCTTTGGGATGTAAATATTTTTTTAAAGGGAAATTTGGCAGTGTCTTTAGGAGAAAAAGATGAATTATTTGTTAAGTGGGGCTTAAAATTCCAATTGGAAGGTTATTTAAGAGAACATTAAAGAATACACAAAAATAAATTTCTATTAAGTTAAAAGCTCAAAGTGTAAAAAATTCAGCAAGAAGAAACATCAGCCTTGCAGTGAAATATAAGTATGAACAAGTATATTTATATGTATAATCTAGTGGACAGGGAGAAGTCATTTTAACTTGGGTGTATTATACTATAATACTATTGTTTTGGTATGCTTTAATATATAAAAATTTCAAAATGTTCATGTGGTAGAAGACAACAGAAATTATGTCAATAAATAGATCTAGAAAGGAATGTTTGTAATTAGTAATCTAAAGATAGAAATAGACAAAAGGAGCAGAAAATTTAGATGTACTTAACCTTTTCAAAATTAATACAAAGTCAATTAATATGAATTGCTGCTGGCTAGACTCCAAGGAAAAGGGTACTTTTCTAATTTGCAGGTGGAAAAGAAAAAGTTGTTATGGCCTTTTGGGAAAGCGATTCTAAAAACATTCATTAAAATTTTTGAATGTGTAGTGAATGACCAAATAATCCATTCCCTAGACTCAATCTCAAAAGAAACTTCTCCCTACAGAGAGGGAGTATCTACATATACTGTATGTATAAACATGATTATTGGCAAACAAAATCATTGTTTATTAGTATGGAAATGGTTGAAGAAATTATGGTATATCTATACTGTAGACTGTTATGCAGCCATTGACTGAGAATTAGAGCTATGAAATGACTTTTAGGATTCTTACATGGTATTAGTAGGAATACCACAATACAGAAATATATCCATATTTTCTTATTTTTATAAAAAGAACTTTTTTTTAAAAAAGGCTTGTATGTTAAAAAATTATGTATGTGTATACAAATATAAAAATGTAGAAACCTCTATCCTTGCTTGTTACAATGTGGAAAACATATGAAAGACAAAGTAACTATAATGATGATGGAAGACTATGGATTACTATTTTAATAGAACCTTGTGAATGCCTTTTCAAGCATTTCAGCCCAATAAAAATAGTAAATGAAGGGATGAATATACTTTATTAAATGAAAAGTATAGAACAGTGTGTACCAAAACACTGTAAACTGAAGTTAATCAGTAAATGTGAATGGGGAAGAAACAGTGAACTCTGAGTTGGTCCTTTGTGTATTTTTTGTTTCTTAAAAATCAAGAAATGGAAGCAAACCACAGAAAAATGAGTAAAGGAAATGGAGTTTTAAAAAGATAATAAAGCACTAAAAATGAAATTAAAATACATTTTGTTAACTGTCCGGTTGTTGAAAAATTTTAAAGTATATGATAGTGTGTCATTTTGGTTAGTGTTTGGAGAAATGAAATTATGGAAATTGGTATAGCTGTGTTGGAGGGCAGTTTGGCAATAGTTACATACATAACTATGATTTAGCTACCAAAATGCTTGGAGGAGAATAGTGTGTTATGGGGGTAAGGTCAAAAAGAACTCCATATGTCCAACCTAGGAGGGTTCAGTTAAATAAATAATGGATATCCGTATGATGGAATTTGTGGATAAACAGTTTTCATACTTCACACTGAATAAGAAGGGTTCCTTAGTGTTCTTTTAGAGGTTTCTTGGAAAAATACGGACTATTCACTTCTAGACGCAAACTCTCCACTTTGGATTCAACTGGAACTCTTAAATTATGTATTTTATTATTGAGCTAAATGACATTTCATTTGAAGAAATAATTCTGAAACTAAAAAAACCTTTTAAACCTCTTTAATAGTTTCTATTAATAATTTGGGAAAATATTTATGATTAATCTGTTAATAAGCCTGAAAAAGCAGTTTGCAGAACTGAGTGTGTGAGTGTGTGCATGTGTGTTTTGTGTTAATTCATATTTTTTTCCTATGCCATAGATCATAGAAATGTCTCTAGAGGGACAATGGGGAAAATAGTGCCTATCTCTCCGCAGTGGGGTTTTTTTCTTGCTTTCTATCAAGATCATGTTTTATTCTTGTGATACTAAGGTTTTTAACATAACTTTAGTTACCTTTAAATTATATACTCAAGGTAATATTTTATATTGTGATTAAATTGCATGTGGAAGTGAATGAAATATCAGCAGATCAAGTACTTTAACATTTTAAAATATGCAAAGAAAAATCCTTTTGTAAATGACCATTCCCCTAAGTTACCTGTTTTCTAAAGAATTGCTGGTTTGGGGGGGGCGGTGCCTGAGTGGCTCAGTCAGTTAAACGTCTGCCTTCTGCTCAGGTCATGATCCCAGGGTTCTGGGATTGAGCCCTGAGTCGGGCTCCCTGCTCAGTAGGGAGTCTGCTGCTTTCTCTCCCTCTGCCCCTACCTCCCCCCCTCCACTTGTGGGGTCCTCTCCCTCTCTCTCTCTCTCAAATAAATAAAAGCTTAAAAAAAAATTGGTGATTCAATCCAAGCATTATGACCATTATTACTAGCTAAATTATCTAACATCTTACTCTGTGAAACACTGTGCTAAGCTGCTTGTATACACTAGTTCATTTGGACAGATACTATTTTAAAGTTTAGTAAATCAAAACTTGAGATATTGTTTTAAAAATTAGGTAATTGGGACACCTGAGGGGCTCAGTCAGGTAAGCATCTGCTTTTAGCTCATGTCATGATCCCGGGGTCCTGGGATTAAGCCCCGCTTCGGACTCTGCTCAGCGGGAGCCTGCTTCTCCTCTGTTATCCCTCTGCCTGCAGCTCTGCTTACTTGTGCACTTGGGCTTACTCATGTGCACGTGCTCACTATCTCTCTCTCTCTCTCTCTCTGTCAAATAAATAAAATCTTTTTTAAAGAATTAAATAACTAAAATGTGGTAGAGCTATGGTTTAAACCTAGGTAGTCTGATTCCCAGATTACCATTTCTCAATGCTGTGCTATTACTGGAATTTCATGGTATAGCTGGACAAAACAGGATTTCTGTTATATGAAATCAATAAATATTTAATCTCCTGCTGAAGTAAAATCAGTCTTTTATGTTTTGATAATTACACTTCAAGTTGAGTCTTTGCATATGTGTACAGCCTTGTTTGCAGCCTTGTTTTTTTAGTTTCTTATTAAGTGAAAAAAATTTCTTCTTTTTCAGTTTGGTAATTCTATTGTCAGCACACCTCTAAAACGTCGTAAAGTGACACCTCAAGAAACTTTAGTTGATCCTGTATCTTTAAGCTGCCAAAGTTCCTTTGACAGTGTCATTTTAAACTGTCGAAGTATACGAGTAGGAACACTCTTCCGGCTATTAATAGAGCCTGTAATTGTAAGTATATTTGTAAGCTTTTTACTGTACCAGTTATGAGATTCAAAATTCCATAGCTAAGGCTAATATATAATTTAAAATTTGTAAATTAAAATATTTAACTTAATAGAATATTAAAGATTATTTAAAGATTTCAAATTGCTTTAAGAGTATGTAGACAAGTATAAATAGCTCCTTACAATAAAAAACAATGGATTAAAATTTATGATATTTCAGGTAGTGACATATTCATCATAGATAATATTCTCACTGAGTTAGGAAACCATTATGTTACTGTTTTATTCTCATGCCAGCTCAGTGCATGGAAAGAGTATTTTAAAGAATGGCAATGAGAGAAAGAAGAATCCAAAAGCTTTGGGGCTACAGAAAAATGTCTTGCAACATTAAGACTCCTAGAAATAGATTATTGGAATAAATTGCCACTCAGGAGGCATTGTGCTTTTGGACTAGTTTGGTGTCTGCCAAGCCCAAAGGACTTTCTTTAGTTCTTTTATTGTACTTGTCATACCTGTTAATTCTGCTGCCACCAGTCTAATTCAATGTGTATTTTCTATTTGAAATTTTAATATAATCTCCTTAACCAGCCTTCTTAGTCATCATCTTTCTTCTTTCTAATGTATTATATGCATTATTCATAGATTAATCTTCCTATAGCACTGCACTTAGTTTGTAACCTTTTATTTTATAAAGACTTAACTTGGTGTCTGAAGCTGTTTTCATTTATTCTTTCAAACCCAGTCTGCTAGTATTGTTCTTGATACATAAAGCATAAAAGTCTTTAAGAAAACATATTATATTATATCAGGAAAGTGAAAAAGTTTTATTAATATTATTTAAATTATGGTAAGTAGTAGCTGTTTCTTTTCTAGGAGTAGTAGTTTCAGGATACAGTATGATCAATAGGAAAAAAAAAAGGCCCTATCAGTTAGTGTATGAGAAAGTGAATTATGGATCTGATTGCTTACTACAGCAAAGCTGTATGGGAAACCTGCAATTTTTTTAAATCATTAACTCCAGCTTCTCACCATTTAAAAACTAGTAATCCAGATTTAAAGCAAATTATACACAGACTACACTATCTAGTACCCAGTAACATTGTAACATACATCAGGGTTGTGAGAGATTTATGAAATTTGTGTTTTATTACAAGCCTTCTTCGTATAGATTATCTTTTCCTGGTTTCTGTTAACAAAAAGTATCATTATAAGTCAGAATACCTCAAAACTTCTCAGGGGTACCCTATAGGTTTTATGGCTTTTCCCCACATTAACATTGTTATTCAGAACTTTCAACATGATAATTAAGGTTTTCCTAATAATTTAGACGTTTAGTTGAAAGTTGCATATTTGGTTGCAAGGTTAGCTAACAACTATATTAGGACACCTGGCTGGCTCAGTCAGTAGAACATGTGACACTTGATCTCAAGTTTGTGAGTTCGAGCTCCATTTTGGATGTAGAGGTTACTTTATCAAAAAAAAGAGTACTGCATTAAAATTAAATTTTTTTTTTACATGGAAGTTACATGTTAGATTATATATGATATATAGTGGAAGAAACGAACTGCATGAATTTAAGAAATAAAAGGCAAAAAGTTTTTTAAATTTTAAAAAAGCAAAGTATTTGCAATATAAAATGTGTTCATACAGGTTTATTTTTTTAATGCTTAATATTTCAACCAAAAATAATTGTATTTTTATTGTGGAATTTTGTGATCTGTGGTATTAACTTCCCTTGTACCATGGGATTTTTCTAGAGAACATTCTTTGATAAAGGATAATTAATCTATAATTTCTTCAGATAATGTATTAAAAATAAAGGTGATTTAGGGCACGTAGGTGGCTCAGCTTCTTAAGCATCAACTCTTGATTGTGGCTCCAGTCATGATCTCAGGGTCATGGGATCAAGCTCTGCATCAGGCTCCTGCTGGGCGTGGAACCTACTTGGAATTCTCTCTCCTTCTCACTGTGCCCCTCACTCTGGCCTTTCTCTTTCTCTCTCTCAAAAAAGAGAAAATAAAATGAAGATGATTAGACATTTTTTTCTTGAATATAACTTCCTTATGTTTTTATAGTGAGATGATTTATCTGCCATGTCATCATTAATCTCAGAAACAGATTTTAAATGTTTTACCATTGGGGAGGCCCAGGTGGCTCAGCAGTTTAGCGCCGCCTTCAGCCCAGGGCCTGATCCTGGAGACCCGGGATCAAGTCCCATGTCAGGCTCCCTGCATGGAGCCTGCTTCTCCCTCTGCCGTTGTCTCTGCCTCTCTCTCTCTCTTTGTGTCTCTCATGAATAAATAAATAAAATCTTTTTAAAAAAAATAAATGTTTTACCATTTTAAATATTTTATCAAATCTCATTTATTATTGGTTAATATAATTATTTTAAATTCATTCATTGCAAGTAGAGGTACTATCTAGAAGTGCCGATTTTAAATCCTTTTTTTTTTTTAAGATTTTATTTATTCCTTTGAATAAATAAAGGGGAGTCAGAGAGAGAGGGAGAAGCAGGCTCCCTGCTCAGCCCCGATGCAGGGCTTGATCCCAGGACCCTGTGATCATGATCTGAACTGAAGACAGAGGCTTAACTGAGTAAGCCACCCAGGAGCCCTGCCAATTTTAAATCATTTTATTTTGTTCTTAAATAAGCTCTCTATGCCCATTGTGGACTGAACTCATGACTCTGAGATCAAGAGTCACATACTCTACTAAGTGAGTCAGCCATTTTTATTTAAAAGTAGTGTCAATTTGGGCAACCTCGGTGGCTCAGGGGTGTAGCACCGCCTTCAGCCCAGGGCGTGATCCTGAGACCCGGAATCGAGTCCCACGTTGGGCTCCCTGCATGGAGCCTGCTTCTCCCTCTGCTTGTGTCTCGGCCTCCTCCCCCCCTCTCTGTGTCTCTAATAAATAAATAAAAATTTTAAAAAAATCTTAAAAAAAAAGTGTCAATTTTATTTAAAAGTAAATACTTTTATTTTACGGGGAAATGGCTTACATTATTAGGAGTACTATATATACCCCAATATAATACAATTCCTCATTTTTCCAGTGAGAAAATTGAGAAGATACAAAATCAAGGTTTTTAGCCAACGTAAATTTAGAAGCTCTTGGAGATTATGGTGAAATGTCTACTTGTAATTTACTTACAAATTTTTAAAGGACAGATACTTAACATCTACTTCTTTCTATTTTTACATCTCAAGTAACAGTGTTATTTAAATGCTTCCATATTAGTATTTATGTAATCCTTATTGCTCTTTTTTGAGTCATCTAACATAATTTTTAAAGCATATAACTTTAGCTTCTATGTATGTAGGAATGTTTCCCAAGCTATCAGTAAGCATTTTTGGTGTCCCCAAAAACACTGTCCTCAAACAGTGTGTCCTCAAACACAGTCTTTAGAAGGGTATAGTTTGTATTACATTTTAGACTTTGCAGTTGTAATAATTACTAAATGTATATTTCTTTGTTTCCTTTTTCTACATTGTAGAAGTTTTTATTTATTTTTATTTTATTTTTATTTTTTTTTAAATTTAAAAAAATTTTTTTTATTTATTTATGATAGTCACAGAGAGAGAGAGAGAGGCAGAGACACAGGCAGAGGGAGAAGCAGGCTCCATGCACCGGGAGCCCAATGTGGGATTCGATCCCGGGTCTCCAGGATCGCGCCCTGGGCCAAAGGCAGGCGCCAAACCGCTGCGCCACCCAGGGATCCCTGTAGAAGTTTTTAAACAGAAAAGTTGAAATAGGTGGCTCAGTCGGTTAAGTGTCTGCTTTTGACTCAGGTTATGATCCTAGGGTCCTGAGATCAAGCCCTGAATTGGGCTCTCTGCTCAGCAAGGAGCATGCTTCTCCCCTTCTCTCTGACTTCCCCCTAATTGTGCACGCGCTCGCTCTCTCTCTGTCAAATAAATAAATAAAATCTTTAAAAAATTTTTTTTATTAAAATTAAATAAAAAATTTTAAAGATTTCTTTTATTTATTCATGAGAGACACACAGAGAGAGGTAGAGACACACAGGCAGAGTGAGAAGTAGGCTCCGTGCAGGGAGCCTGATGTGGGAGTCAATCCTGGGACTCCGGGATCACTCCTTGGGCCGAATGCAGATGCTTAACTGGTTGCTGAGCCACCCACGCATCCCTAAAATATTTTTTTTTAAAAGGGTTGAAATAATTTTACAGTGAACACTCCTAAAAGTCCCAGTTAGATCCTGCCATTAGCATTTTACTAAACTTAAACTTGCTTTTTGTGTATCTATTCATCCTTCTATATATCAGTCTAAATCACTTATTTTTTTATTTGTTTTTATTGTTCGATTTGCCAACATATAGCAACACTTATTTTTAAGTAGGCTCCGTACCCAATATGGATCTTGAACTCTCACAACTCTGAGATCAAGAGTTGCATGCTCTACCGAGTGAGCCAGGCACCCTCCAATTAACTAATTAATTACTAAAATTTTAGTTAGTGAACATATAGTGCAATATTGGTTTCTGGAATAAAATTCAGTGATTCATAATTTATATACAACACCCGGTACTCATCACAGATGCCGTCCTTAATGCCCTTCATCCATCTAGCCCATCTCCCACTTCTCTCCTCAATTTGTTCTCTATTGGAAAGAGTGTTTTGTGGTTTGGGGACACCTGTTGGCTCAGGGGTTAACCGTCTAACTTCGGATTTCATCTTAGGTCATGATCCTAGGGTTTCAAGATCAAGCCCCCATGTCAGGCTCCAAGCTGGGTGTGGAGCCTGCTTAAGATTCTTAAGATTCTTTCTCCCCTTTTCCTCTACCCCTCTTCGCCCTCTCTTTCTCAAAAAAAAAAAAAAAAAAAAAAAAGTCTCTTATGGTTGTTTCCCTCTCCTTTTTTTCTTTTCCCCCTTCCCATATGTTTTTCTGTTTTCTTCTTAAATTCCATAGGAGTGAGTCATATGGTATTTATCTTACTCTGACTTATTTCACGTAGCGTAATACATCTAGCTCCATCCACATCATTGCAAATGGCCTCTGTTTTCAAATGCATTTTGGAATTCTTGTTTACTTTTTTCATTCTCTCAACACAACATTATAAAGTGAGTATTAATTCAGGATATAGTGAGCTTAATATTTCTATGTCAAAATAATTCAGTTAGAAAATCACCTTTTATAACTACCAATAATAACTGATTGAGGCAAGATCTTCAGTGGATGGTAAAGCCATTCGCAGAAAGGTTATTAAGGAACAGGATATAAGCCAGCTTTCAGGTATCTCTCCACAGATTACTATTTAATTACTAAGGGAAAAATACATCTTTACATTGCTTTTGCCAAGTGATTAAGGTTGTATCTGTAATGGGACAGCCTAACGTGCCTTCCAGTATGATAATAATAGGAGGTGCAAAATATCACCTGTGTGCTATATTTGCTGGAAATGTATGACCTAAATTTTAAAATGTAGCAACACAAGTTCAAGATGTATATATTTTGCAGATCTTAGCCTGGATTCTTCAAAGGCTATGTCATAAAGAACAGAAGGGGGCATATTTCTGGTCTAGACAAGGGTAGACAAAAGAGGCAAATATAACCTTGACAGAACATGGATTGGAGAAGTTAAAACACAATAAAGAACAATTTTGAATAATTGGGAAAATTTGAGTAATAAGTATATGTTGGATGGAGTTAATCTTGATTTTTTTTAGATGTGGTAATGCTGTTTTGGTTGTGTAGGAGAATGTCCTTGTTCTTGGGAGATGCATCCTGAAAGATTTAGAGATGGAATATCATGATGCCTTCTGCTTGCCATTTTATGTTGGTTTAGCAAAAGGGAGGTTTGTATGTACATAGAAAGAGTGATGGGGATTAGACGAGGCAAAATTTTAATAGTTGGTGACTCTAGATAAAGAATATTCAGGTATTGATTGTAAAATTTGGTCAATGTCTCTTTGGAGTTATAAGAAATAAACTGGTAATATAAGACATGTTCTAAATGCTTGAATTAAAAGGTGAAGTTTGCCTTTCTGAAGATAATTTGGAATGAGGGGATAGCTCATATTTAAGTACATGGTAGATGGTTTTGTTTTTCTGCCTTCTATAGTCTAAGTCTCAATGTGTCATTTACAGTATTTGTAGCAAAATCTTCATTAAGTCTATGGTACTAATTTCTTACTTTTTAGTTTTGTTTAGATTTTATCAAGATACAGCTAGAAGGTAAGCTATTTTATGTCTTTTTAGTCACTAAAGCTTTCTTTATAATAAAACACTTTACAGGAATAAAATATTAAATGATATTCATGGAATTCATGAATATGATTACTTATATATTCTTAACAGAGGGCATGTATCTTAATAGTGTAATTTTATTCTGTAACATCATAAAACCTATGTTTAATTTTTTATAAGTATACTTCATTAGAGTCTTCTTCATTTGAAAAAAATATAGAAGCTTCTTTAATATAGTTACAAAAATTTTTCATATCCCACTACAGTTAATATACATAGATGTAGCAAATATGTGGTTAACTTTAAACTTGTATTTCTCACCGTTTCCTCCATTCATGATTTTAAGAATTGATTCCTTTTCTAATTCCATTTATTTTCCTCCAGAACCAGAAAATGATCCTGTAGGGATTACTTTAAATACCTCTGATCTAACTAAATGTGAATGGTGTAATGTCCGAAAATTACCAGTCGTGTTTCTTCAGACAATACCAGCAGTTTATCAAAAGCTGAGCATGCAACTGCAAATGAATATGGAGGATAAAGTTTGGAATGATTCTAAAGGAATAAATAAATTAACAAGTAAGTTTTTAGGACACATTATAATACATACAGTGCATTGCATAACAGTGTGAGTGTGCTTTAGCAAACAGATGTCTTAGATGTTATTTTTATCCACAATCTTCATAGTGATCTTGTAAGATCTATAATTATATATATATGTACATATATATGTATATATAATATAAATAATTATATATAATTATTATATATAATCATATATATATATAAAGCCCACAGAAAGTGGAATTTGTAAAGATAAAACTCTCCACCATGCCTCCCTCCCCCAATAAACCCTCCCTCACACCTTTAGAAAAAAAAAAAAAGAAAAGCCATGCTCCCCACTAAAGATGAAACTCAGGTTTACCCACTTCAAAAGTTTTCAGGGGCACCTGGGTGGCTCAGTAGTTGAGTGTCTGCCTTTGGCTCAGGGCATGATCCCGGGGTCCTGAGATCAAGTTCTGCATCAGGCTCCCCACAGGAGAACTACGTCTCCCTCTGCCTATGTTTCTGCCTCTCTCTCTCGTCTCTCATGAATAAATAAATAAAATCTTAAAATTTTTTTTTTAAATGAGTTAAAACTCAAAAGAGATCTGCACTCCTATTTTAACACTATAATTTGAGTAAGATGAAAATTTTTTAGTGCACTGGTAGGAGTGCTAAACATAAATCAACCATATAATTCTGGAATCCTTGAAACAGCCTGAGTAGGAACTTTGCTGGCTCATAGATAGGTCTTTATCCTCTACAATAATAGAAGTAGTTCTCCAGTTTGTTTCCCTTCACCTCTAACATTTAGCATGACTAATTGTAAAGTAAATACTTTTCATCAGTTAATTGTTGCTTTATCTTAATGATGAATAAAGAATAGCTACTATTAAAGCTGCAAGAATTGGCACATTAGTGAGTAGGAGTTTTTGCAGTTAAATTTTCTAGAGATACTGATAGTTCACCTGGCAGTTTTTTATTTGTGTTTGACAAAAATGTTAATTGAAATATATTTAAAACTCTATATATGTGTATTCTATTAAATGAATTAGTTACATCCATATATAGATTTGTTCTTGAGCTTGCAGCTTGCTGCTAGGGTAACGTATTCTGGTTCCTGTGTCTTAATAACTTTTAGGTAACATTGCTGGTGACACTGTCATTGTCTTTATTCCAGTATTGTGTATCTATTGTATATCAAACAGTATTTTGAACACTGACACCAGGATTTCTGATGATATCCTCGGAAATAACTAGTTGTTACTCTTTTCCCGTATCTGTTTATCTGTTTTTGTTTTTCCTCTTAAAGTTATTATTTTTTTTTTCAGATTCGGAAGAACAATACATAATTTTAATTTTTCAAAATGGCCTAGATCCTCAGGCAAATATGGTATTTGAAAGTATCATTACTGACATTGGTATAAAGAACAATGTGTCCAATTTTTTTGCAAAAATTCCCTTTGAAGAAGCCAATAGCAGACTTGTTGCCTGTACAAGAACCTATGAAGAGAGCATCAAAGGAAGTTGTGTGCAAAAAGAAAACAAAATTAAAAATGTAATTATGTTTTTTAGTTTTTTAAATATTAAGTAGCTTTAAAGGGAAATATGTTTCATTATTCTACTGCTCATTTTGGACTTAGATATTTTTAATTCCATTTCAGAATTATTTGCTTTTATATGTTATTTGTAAACTATCTTGTGTCAAAACATTAATGGTGGGTAGGTGACTTGTGACAAAAATAGTAGTTGGTACAGGTCTCAGAAATAGTTCCTTTCCACATTCTTACTCTTATCTCTTTATCTTTTCTTTTTTCTCTCATTCTGTTTTCTTTTCCCTCCACTCTGAACATGCATGCTCATATACTGCTACATTGAAATTGTTACTCTTAAATTTGCTAGTGGTTCCCATTGATGCCATTGGCTTCAACAGATAAAGGAATTTTGGTCCTTGATGTACATTTATATGTAACATGTGCATACATGTTTAAAAATTTAGGAAACAAAGAATATCTGCCTTTTGATTGTCACTGTCAATATATGTACCCAATCCTAGAATAACTATATAGTGAATAACTCCGAAGCCACCTGAACCAAAGGCTGTGTATTCTTTTAACATATGGTATAATGTTATATGACACAGATTTGTGGCCTAACCCTGCAACTGAATTTTCCTGACTTAATTTATTAGAAATACTTTAAATCTTTCAGCCTGCCTACAGATTGGAAATAGGGCTATCCAAGGCACAATCTTAGTGAAGTTGAGCGAGGTCTCACCAGAGAAGAGCTATTCACACGGTTAGTGGTTTGATGAAAAGAACAGAAGAAAGGGGAATCATTCCCCTTCTTTTGCAGAACTTGCTACAAGAGTATTACGAAGGAAGAAAAGAGCATCAGGAGCCATAAGGCAGCTGTGATAGAAAAAAATATGAGTGTAATGCTCTTTCTTTAAGGACTTCTTCATTCTGGGGAACTGAAGCTCATTGGACTGTGTTTCCTGAGCCTCTACTCCCATATCCCATGGATTGCCTAGTAATTGAACTTAGGTAGGCCTCCACTCCCAGAATCAAAAACCACTACATCTGTTCTTTGGATTTACAAACATAATCTAATTTAATAAGGATGATAGAAGTGATAGACAAGATACCAAAAAAACCATTGTTAAAAAAATTGGAAGAGTATCACTGCTCTAGAAACTATACATACAAAGAATGTGGGTCCTGGTTTTTCCTGTTTCTTATTTTTGTTAAAAATCATGTATACTTTTTAAATTCATGTTTTTAAATTTCTTAAATTCTAAAGTATTCATGCCTTGTGCTTTGATTTTTTTTATTGAAAAATTTCCCAGTTGATTTTGTAAACTGG